>NC_038245.2:13174825-13185218 GCF_000004515.6 Glycine max
CCAAAAAAAATTTAACTGAAAACCCCCAAAAAATCAAAAAAATTAAAGATTTTTTTCCCCCCCCCCCCCCCCCCCCACACACACACACTTAAACAACACATTATCCTTAATGTAGCACAATCACAAGATCAAGAGCAATCAAAACAGTCAATAAAATTGGACAAGTGCAATAAAAGTAAAGAAGGAGACAGAAAAAGAAAACTCCCTAAGTCATGGCGGAAGAGAAGTAGGGTGAAGTAAAGAGGTCTCCTCCACCACTACATCCACTAAGGAGGGATTTGTGAGGAATGGTTTTAGCCGGTGTCCATTGACCTTGAAGCTCTTATCTGTGGATTCACTTTTGATCTCAACTGTACCATAAGGAAAAACATTAGTCACCACAAAAAGACCAATCCACTTTGACCTCAACTTACCACTCATGAGTCTGAGCCTAGAGTTATACAATAAAACTTTCTGTCCAACAACGAAGTCCTTCTTAGCTATCAAACTATCATGGAACTTCTTGGTCTTCTCCTTGTAGAATTTGGAATTCTCATAGGATTCTAAATGGATCTCATCTAGCTCACTTAGTTGCAACTTCCTTTCCTCTCCAGCCTGATCAATAGAGAAATTGAAGGTCTTTACAGCCCAGTAGGCTTTGTGCTCTATCTTTACATGAAGATGACATTCCTTGCCAAAGACAACCCGATAAGGGGACATTCCTATGGGTGCTTTATAGGCAGTCCTATGCGCCCAAAGAGCATCATCCAGCCTGGTGCTCCAATCCTTTCTGTTCGGCTGCACAATCTTCTCTAAGATCCTTTTTATCTCCCTGCTTGAAATCTTAGCCTGCCCATTAGTTTGGGGGTGGTAAGGTGTGGAAATTCTGTGCACGGCCCCATAATTTTTTAGGAAGGCATACATGGATCTGTTACAAAAATGGGTGCCTTGATCACTAACGATGGCTCTAGGGACTCCAAACCTGCAAAACAGATTAGATCTAACAAAATCCACAACAACCTTAGCATCGTTAGTTCTGGTGGGTTTGACTTCCACCCATTTTGAAACATAATCAACAGCAAGGAGAATATAAACAAAACCAAAAGAGACAGGGAAAGGCCCCATAAAATCTATACCCCAGACATCAAACACCTCATAGAATAACATGGGTTGTTGAGGCATTTGTTGTCTCCATGCAAGTGAGTCGCCTGCTCTCTGACAAGGCTCATAAGTGCTACAGATTCTCCACGCATCCTTGAAGATGGTGGGCCAGTAGAAACCGCAATCAAGCACCTTGCGAGCTATCCTCTGTATGGCAAGATGGCAACCTGGTGTGGAAGAATGACAGAATTACAGGACCAAGTCGATCTCATGGTCTGGAATGCATCTCCTAATAACCTGGTCACTGCATAACTTCCACAAATAGGGGTCATCCCAAATATAATACTTAGCATCGCTCTTAATTTTATCATTTTGAGCTTTAGATGCTAAGGGAGGAAAAACAGAAGAAACCATATAATTCACAATATTAGCAAACCACGGAGTGGGGAGGGAATTATAAATACTATACAGAATGTACAAATGGTCATTCGGAAAATCATCTCGAATGGGTGAGTCCTCAAACGCACGCTCAATCCTACTCAGGTGGTCAGCCACGAGGTTCTCTGCACCACTCCGATCACGGATCTCCAAATCATACTCTTGGAGCCAAAGCATCCACCTGATCAATCTAGGCTTTGATTCAGCCTTCTTCAACAGGTACTTCAGAGCTGCATGGTCAGTATAAACAATAACATGAGTACCAAGCAAATATGAAAAAAAAATTTCAAGAGCAAAAACTATTGCTAATAGCTTCTTCTCTGTGGTAGTGTAATTTTCTTGAGCAGCATCCAAAGTTCTAGAAGCGTAATAGATCACCCGAGACAGCTTATCAATCTTTTGAGCAAGGACAGCCCCAATGTGTAATTGGATGCATCACACATTAGCTCAAATGGGGCTGTCCAATCATGTGCCTAAATGATAGGGGTGGTAGTCACCGCACACTTGAGGCAATCAAAGGCCTTTTTGCATCGGTCATCAAAATCAAACTCCACCTCCTTTTGCAATAGATTGGATAGTGGAAGGGCCACTTTGCTAAAATTCTTGATAAAGCGCCTATAAAACCCTGCATGACCAAGAAAAGAACGAACCTCTAGCACGCAAGAGGGGTAAGGAAATTGTGAAATAACAGCTATTTTTGCAGGGTCTACCTCTATGCCCCTACTGGAAATGATATGCCCTAAGACTATACCTTGCTCTACCATGAAGTGACATTTTTCAAAATTCAGCACAAGGTTAGTTTCAATGCATCTACTAAGAACTCTATCCAGACTATCCAAACATGTATCAAAAGAGGATCCATAAACAGTAAAATCATCCATAAACACCTCTATGTAGCTCTCTAAAAAATCACTGAAAATGCTAAGCATACACCGTTGGAAGGTGTCATACCCTAATTTCGTCCGGGGACTATTGCTTGATGGCATGCAACCTTTGATTGACCGCTTCGAAGTACTTGGCACCCTTTGTAGCACAATATGTGAAGTCCCGAGACGCGCCGAAAATCAAATGGAAGCGTGGTTACGCCATCCGTGAAATTTCGTAATGTGACGGAAACCAAAAGGAAGTATTGTTACGCAATCCGTGAGTTTCCGTAATTTTTTTCAAAAGCTAAAAAAAAGTAAATACATGATCCGTAAGGTTCCGTAACCTTACGGAAAGAAAATAAGTGTCGTTACGAAATTCGTAAAGTTTCGTAACGTTACGGAAAAAGAATCACCAAAAAAAGTAAAGGGTGTATTTAGTAAAAAAAAGGGGTGTAAATAGCAACTAGGCCCACTTGGGCCTTCCAGATTCTTCCTCCAGGCGAGCTGGGTGGCAATCTCCTCCCCTATTTTGCTATAAATAGGGGGAGGAATGAAGAAGGAAGGGGTTCAGCCTTCTTGGCACTTCATATTCTCTTGAAATTGCTGAGGAAAATTGTTTCCGTGAAGAAAATCCAAGCCGAGGCGCTTCCGTAACGTTTCCGTGAGTAATTACGCGAAGATTTTCAACTGTTCTTCGACATTCATCGTTCGTTCTTCATCGTTCGTCGATCTTCAACCGGTAAGTACCCCAAATCGAGCTTTTCAATTCATTCTATGTACCCGTGGTGGTCCCCATTTGTTTCTTGTACTTTTATTCTCGTTTCATTTACTTTCCATACCCCCTTTTGACATGCTTCAGTCATTTATTTAAGTCGTTTCTCGCCTAATCAAAAAATAAAATAAATTTCCACCGATCATTTGATTTGTAATATCCGTTAATTTCTGTTAAAATGAAATCTGACCGTTCGGTCGTGCCATAACCACGTTGGAAATAAAAAAAGAGGTAAAATAATAATATAATAATCAAAAATACCTTTTAGTAAAATAAAGCGGAAAAATCAATCGGACGTTTCTCTTTGGGATTTCTCTTTCTTAATTGAATTGACTAATAACTAAAGTGAAACTAAGGCTAAAATCAACCCGCAAAGTCAAGCTCGTCCACAAAAAAATCACTAAAAAAGGATTTGAAGTTTATTATCTCAGTTTTTATTACCAAGTAAATGGATCATCTTTAAGGTCCAACGCCTTAAAATGATCACCTTCCAAGTAAAAAGAATCACTTGATTCACCCTTAAAAAAGAACTATGTAGGTCTGATTTCCTCGTCGATGGAGGGTACGTAGGAGCAAGAACCCTGCTTTTGTCGACCTCAAAAATAAAAAAGGGAAATAAAAGTTAGGGTAACACAATTTCACACAATTCTAAAAATAAGGCTGTTGTCCTTTGAGACAAACGTGAGAGGTGCTAATACCTTCCTCAAACGTAAATATAACTCCCGAACTTGGAATATTCTTTTGACCGGTTTCCTTCGATTTTTTCGACGTTTTCCACAAATAAACGTTGGTGACGACTCCGCGCATTTTCCTCCTTTGGAAAAGGCACCCGTGAGCCTCGCCTCGCTTGCCCGCAAAAGGGTAGGTTGCGACAGAAGGTACCAGGGGCGTTGCATAGGCCAAAGGGCATCCTCCTATAGGAAAAAGTGCCAAAGGGACAGGTGAATGTGGTCTTTTCTTGATCCTCAAGAGCAATATGAATTTGTAAATAACTAGAAAAACCATCAAGAAAAAAATAATGAGATTTACCTGCCAAGCGCTCAAGCATTTGGTCAATGAATGGCAGGGGGAAATGATCTTTTCGGGTTACCTGGTTCAGCCTCCTATAATCAATGCAGACTCACCAGTTGTTCTGCACTCTTGTGGGGATAAGCTTATCCCTTTCATTCTTATTTACTGTGAGGCATGTCTTCTTAGGAACCACTTGGACTGGACTCACCCACTGGTTGTCAGAAATGGGGTAGATGATTCCAGCTTGTAAGAGCTTGGTCACCTCCTTTTTCACCACATATAGAATGATAGGGTTGAGTCACCGCTGTGGCTGCCTCACTGGCTTAGCTCCATCCTCTAAAAGTATCCTATGCATGCAGGTAGATGGGCTAATACCAGGAATGTCTGTTAAAGTCCATCCAATGGCTTTCTTGTGCTTCTTGAGAACTAGCAACAACTTCTCCTCTTGCTCAGCAGCAAGAGAGGCAGAGATGATCACTGGAAATTTTTCCTTGTCCTCCAAGTAAGCATATTTGAGGGTTTCTAGTAAGGGCTTCAACTCCAGTGTGGGTGGTGGCTGAACAGTGGGAGGAACCAGGGTAGGAGAAGAAGAAGGTTCCTCAGCCTGTACCTCATAAAGCAAGTCAGAAGTATATGTACTTCCTGCAACATGGTTAGTGCATTCTGACTCTAAAAAATCAACATCAAGAGGTACAACACCCAGAAAATCAAAACCAGACTCAAATTCAGATTCATTCTCAGCATAAAAATCAGATATAGGATCAAATTCAAACTCAGAATCAGATTCAATGCATAAGGAATGACAAGTATGCAGATCAAATAAAAATGGATGTTTCCTACCATGAAGAACAGAATCAAAATCAAACATATAATCATCAACAATTTGATCAATTATCTCAGCACGAAAAACAGAATGATCCTCATATGGATGTTTCATGGCATCAAGAATGTTAATATGAACAACAACATCACCAAATTCCATAGACAATGTGCCAGCATAAACATCTATCTTGGTTCGAGCTGTTTTCATAAATAGTCTGCCTAAAATAATTGGAACTGAACCATGGGAAAAATCCATCTTCCATATTAAGAACATAAAAATCAACAGGAAAAATAAGTTCACCAACCCGAACCAGCACATCCTCTATAAAACCTGCGGGGTAAGCAATACTTCTATTTACCAAATGAATCACCACATCTGTAGATTACAAGGGTCTATGAGATAAAAAATTGAAAATAGACAGAGGCATGACACTAACTGATGCTCCTAGATCTAGCATGGCATTCTCAAATTTATTGTTCCCAATAATGCAAGGTATACAGAAAGTACCTGGGTCCTTACATTTCTCAGGAATGTGAGGAACAAATTTACCTATCAATGCTGACACATTTCTACCCATGCTAATTCTTTTATTGCCTTTGAGCTTCCTTTTGTGGGTGCACAGCTCCTTTAGAAACATGGCATATCTTGGAATCTGCTTGATGGCATCTAGCAGAGGTATGTTCACCTCTACTTTCCTGAAGGTCTCCAAGATCTCCTTTTCCGCTTCTTCCATTTTTTTGTTTGGAATTGCTCTAGGTGGGAATGGAAGAGGGAAAGACGATTGTGGTAAGTCATAATTACTAGAAGAAGGTCCACCTGCATGAAAATTTTTGTTAGGAAGCTTTCTCTTTTGTGCAACTATCTCATCCTCTTTTTTAGGTGTAGAATGAAGCTTGACAGGTTCAGGTGCAGGTTCTGCTATTGGTGGAGGCACTTGAATTAGGTTGCTAGACCTCAAGGTGTTGACACTCAAATTTTTCGGATTCTACACAGTTTGTGAAGGCAATTTGTCAGAATTTTGGGACTGAGCTTGGTTCAACTGAGTAGCCATCTGCCCCATCTGATTTGTCAGACTCTGAATGGAGGCTCTTATCTCTTGCTGAAATTGCATATTCTGGATGGTCATTTGCCTTACTAACTCTTCTAAGGAAGGTTAAGGAGGAGCCTCAGTTGCTTGTTGTCTTTGTTGTGACTGATGTTGTTGTTGCTGCTGTATTGGAGGAGGAACATATGGCTTGCTTGGACCAGCAACATTCTGGAAAGGAGGGGCAGGCTGTTGTTGTTGTGGATGACTTGCCCATCTCAGATTTGGATGATTTCTCCAACCTGGATTGTATCTGTTGCTTGAAAGATCATATTTATTCTGTTGTTGTTGGTTTTGCTGCTGAGGGGGTCTATTATAAATGTTTGCAACATAAGCTTCAAGTTGCTCATTGACTCCAGATTGCTGCAAAGAAGGACAAAGATTTGTATGGTGATCTGTAGAAGAACATAGACCACTGACTCTTGCAACAGGTGCAGATTTCTGATTCATGGCAAGTTGAGTTACTAGGTTGACCAAGGCATCAAGTTTTCCTCATGCTTTTTATTTTCAGTAGATGAAGATGAATCTGTGGCCACCTCTTGGACTCCTCTAAGGACAATAGCATCATTTCTTGCACTGAATTGTTGGGAGTTGGAAGTCATCTTCTCAATCAAATTCCTAGCCTCAGCAGGGGTCATATCACCAAGAGCTCCACCAATGGCAGCATCAATCATACTCTTCTCCATGTTGCTAAGTCCCTCATAGAAATATTGAAGAAGGAGTTGCTCAGAAATCTGGTGGTGAGGACAGCTTGCACACAATTTCTTGAATCTTTCCCAATACTCATACAAGCTATCTCCACTAAGTTGCCTGATGCCTGAAATGTCTTTTCTGATGACAGTGGTCCTAGATGCAGGGAGGAATTTCTCCAAGAACACCCTTTTAAGGTCATCCTAGCTGAAAATGGACCTAGGAGCAAGGTAGTATAGCCAATCTTTTGCCACTTCCTCCAGAGAATGAGGAAAAGCCTTTAGAAAGATATGATCTTCTTAGACATCAGGGGGCTTCATGGTGGAACAAACAATATGGAACTCCTTAAGATGCTTATGAGGATCTGCACCTGCAAGACCATGAAACTTGGGCAGCAAATGTATTAGTCCAGTCTTGAGAACATATGGAACACCCTCATCAGGATATTGAATGCACAAGCTTTCATAAGTGAAATCAGGTGCAGTCATCTCCCTAAGAGTCCTCTCACAAGGTGGAGGTTGAGCCATGTTCTTAGTATAAAAATTAGTAATTGAATGCTCAAAATCATAATATTCAGAATCACCAGTAACAGAATACTTAGAATGCTCAAAATGTTCAAAATGCACAGAATGACCAGGATGCACACTATGCCTAACTAATCTATGAAAGGTTCTATCTATTTCAGGATCAAAGGGTTGTAAATCACCTGGATTGCCCCTAGTCATGCACTATATGCAGCAAATAATGTGTTTCTCAACAAGCACCTAACAAGGGGGTAAAACTACAACTATAGTCAAACGATATCCAAATGAGCTAAAATTCTGTGAGCAACACCCTAAAATCATGAAAAGATAGCAAAAAAATTTCAAACAAAAATTCAAAGTCTAACTATGAAAATTGCCTAAGAACAGTTTAGAAAAATAGGACAATAATACTTAAAAAAAACCTAGTAAACAGCTGATTTTTTGAGTTTGGGAGACCCTAACCAGCTAAAGCGGGTTGCCACAGTATGGGAAATTTTTTTCTACCCCAAATGCATATATAATAATAGTCATTCTGATACCCAAAACAAAAGTTATGACCATTTTAAGTTTTGCTAAAAACAAGTTCCCAAAATTTTTGTCTCTCTCAAATTCAACCACACCAAGTGCTCCTGGTATTTTTCACACAAAATATGGATCAAAAGAAACTACCACACAAAAAATCAGCCAAAAATAACAACTCTAACTATCAAAACAAAAATCGCTAATTAAATTGCAAAATCAATCGCTAATCACTGTTCACAGCAAACACAAAACTGAATCAGTCGCTAGTCAGTCGCTAATTACTGTTCAAAGCAAAACACAAAACTGAAACAGTCGCTAAACAGGGGACGCTACTGAAATGCAAAACAGAACGCTACACAAAACAAAACAACACACACTCACAACCTAAACGACAGAGCGACACAAAAAAAAAAAACTAAACACTATTATGAACCTTTCGACCACTGCTCCCCAGCAACAGCGCCAAATTTGATCGAGGCCATACCCGAATTAAATAAACATTAAAAATATAGTATCTAGGAAGTGATCCTAGGTCGTCTCCCAACGAGCAATGATCAACCAAACGTTCATAATAGATAGTAATAAAACAGTAACGAATTGCGGGGTTGTTTGTTTTTGTAGATTAAACAGCAAGAAAATTTGAATTTGAAAATAACAAAATTAAAACATGTTGTTTCCCCTTGATTCACAAGCAAGTCTCTTATCCTAGGTTACGAGGATTTATCCCTAACCAGTTCAACCACTTAATCCAACCCTAAATTAAATTACTAACTGAAAATTAACATAAGGTTGTCATTATGTGATTAAGCAACACATACACCAATTAATCATGAACGAAACTGATCATTAAGCATGAACATAAATTAAGCATAGAGACAATTAATCAAGCACTAAGCATGCATGGATTAATAGCAACAAATACAGAGTAATTGGTAAATAGGAAAAACTGATCAGAATTCAATAGTAATAACAAAACCTCAAAGAGAGTTGTGCTTGATCCTCAAGAGAAAACAACGTTGGAGACTTAGCCTTCCATTAATCAACAGAAAACAAAATTGTAGATTGAAACAGAAACGAAATTGTAGAAAATGAATTTTATTCTACATGAACAGTGTGCATGAACAGTAATAAAAACTGGAATTGGAAAACCCTAAAATTATTGTCCTTCCCGAAAAACTCTCTAAACTAAAACCCTAGTGCTGTTATATAGGTCCTCAGCCCCAAAGCTTACAAATCTATTTTAAGTTCAAGCCCATAAACGAAATAAAATAAAATCTGGACAAGATAAAATAAGATTGGATGAAATAAAATATGGACGAAATAAAATCTTGATGAAATAAAATCTGGATAAGATAAGATTGGATAAAATAAAATTCTCTGCTATCTTCAAGTCCAAGCCCAATTCCAGATTCAAGCCTAATCACTTATAATTCTCCTGAAATTAAATTAAAAACACAAAATTAGTCAAGAAGGCCCAAATGATAAAATTGCATAATTAATTTGACAATTAAGGCTAATCAGTAATTAAAATGGTGACAAAAAGGGTTAAGAAATAGGAGAAAATAATGATACATCAGAAGCCCAAGAAAGTGAACCCTTGGTCAACCACTGGCCTGAAATATCACATGTCATGGGATTCAAGTCAAATTTGTTAATTTAGTCTAATCTATTACAAATTACAAGCCAAACGAACTAATACTCAACTTCTTTTTTTATTTTTTTAAAATAAAATTACTTCATAACCATATCAATAACATAATAATTAAAATATATATTACACACCTGTATAAAATCATTAATTATTATATTCTAGCATATTATATATATATATATATATATATATATATATATATATATATATATATATACATATATATACATCAATATAAATATTTTGTGCGATAATATAATATTGAATTAGTTGTTAAACACCAATTTGAGATATTAAAATATATTCAAGTTTTATTTCCCATAATCAAATTTAGAATAACTTTTTAGAAGCTCAAATCTCTAATTACTAACTTAACAAGTAGCTCAAGAAAAACTTAAAAAGTAATTATCCAAATAAATGCATTTCTTTAATTAGTTTTCGAATAATGAAATTTATATTTCGTGTTTAAGTTATGAGAATACTAATTGTTATACAATCAAATTGCTTCATATTACAATATTAAGATGGCTTAATTTGGTGAGAACATTTTTTATTTTTCATTTTTATAAATATTAATTTGTGAAAATATTATATTACTTAACTGCTCATATTTTAGTTTAAAATTACATAATTTATTTTAAAAATTTAGTTTAATTTTTAAATGCTTACCTTTTGAATTTGTTATTGTTTATTAATTATTATATTTTCAATTAAAATATAATTAATAACTCAATATATGATTTTTTAAAAATATATAAATAATTTAAAAAATAGTTTATATTAATATCGGTTATTTTAAAACCGATGTTGTAAGTGCTTAACGACATTCGTTTTCAAATAACCGATGTTAACAACTCCAGTTAGTGCGATATTAACATCGAGAATTCGAAAACTGATGTCGTTAAGCACTTCAAGGGGTAAGATTTAACATT
>NC_038245.2:13185318-13243851 GCF_000004515.6 Glycine max
GACGTGTCCAAAATTCTCACTAACCAAAATATTTACACTTAAACTAGATATTATCATATTTGTAGAGACTTAAGCCACATATTTATATATTAATTAAGTTATCTTTGAGCATCCATTAGAGTCACATATTTGTATATTATGTATTTATATATTACGTATATTAATTGTACAAAAACTTTACATTTTAATACTATTTAAACCATATTTTATTATAAATATAAATATTTTTAACATTATTTTATTACTAATAGATGACATAAATAGTTAGATTAAATTATATAGTCCACTGTACTCTTATAGTAATCCCTACTTGCATAAGGAAGATTTTAATTATCATGAATAATTCCAATAGAAATCCACGACTAATAAATTAAATTTTATCAATAATGTATGACCATCAGAAAATTGCACTCCGATTATAATAAGTACTTACATCATTGAATTAGAAACAGGCATTCGGAAAACCAGCTTTTTAATCACTATCAACATCGATTTTAAAATAACCGATGTTAATATCGCACTAAATGGAGCTGTTAACATCGGTTATTTGAAAATCAATGTTGTAAGTGTTTAACGACATCGGTTTCCAAATAACTGATGTTAATAGAATGATGTTAAAACTTATTATTTTAGTAGTGTATTTTTATGTGGGTCATGCATGATAAATAAAATCCACATTATTGATGTTGGAAATCTATTGTCGTACATCCCAATATGGTTGTGCTCAAAGTTAGGGTTATTATCGGCCATGCTTGAGTGCTTTTTGGACGCTGAATGCAGACAATTGAAGGACAAAAGAAGAAGCTAGAAGAAAGTGAGTAATTGCCAAATCAGTGAAGGTTTGTACAAATGATCAGATATATTATTGTGGTTAAGTTTCTATATGCTAAATCAATTTGTTTTTTCCCCATGTTAAAGAGATTTGATTGCCAATTACAAAAAATTTGTGGAGGAGATTATTAGGTCCGAGCCATAAGAGTGTCATGGATTCAGATAGGTAATGAACCTTACATGGGGTTTTATTTCTTAATAGACTATAGCCTTCATGTTTTACTAGGAGTGAACCACTAGTTTTTAACCTTAAAAATAAGAACAATAGAAATGCTGATAATTTTTTGCTGCTTTTGGTTCTTTTTTATTTTTTGGAACATGGATCATCTAATGCTACTTTGCTCATCCAATTTTGAGTCAGCACTTATACTTGCACGCATCCTTGGGTTGGATTCGTCACAGGAAATCTTGAGCCAGAGACTTAAAGCATCTTTAGCAGTAGGCTTGTCACAGTTCATAACACAGACGAACTCACCCTTGTCGCGTTTGACCACTGCAGCACCAAAGGAGTTCGACACATCGGACAAACGGTTCATCACCATGAATGCGATCGTAGGAATAGAAAATTAATTTATGTCAATTGTAAATAGCAATGGAGAAGAAGAGGGAAAATAATCGTAAACAATTTGGAGGAAAACCCCAAATGAACCAACAGGAACAAAGAAAACCATGGACAAACAACAAATCAAACCACCAAATCTTATATTAAAGGATCAATTCAAACTGATAGCCAAACTCAACAATGAAATAGAAAATTAAAAATCAATCCCAAAATGATAAAAAAAAATCACAATTGCAAACCCAAAATTATAACCATTACAACAACATAAAAGAGGATTAAAAAGAGGGAAATTCCATATCTGGGTAGGAGGCTTCTGGTTGCACGATAGTGTTTATGGTGAAGCAAATCTAGGTCATGGAAGTGTGTGGTGGTGTGATGGTGTCTGTGGCAGTGCTAATTTGGGTTGTGGAGTCCTCCATTCTGCATCATCTTCAATGTTATGGGCAAAAGATAAATGCATGTGATCTTCGAGGCAGGCTTGGTTATTTTCCCTTTGGAGAGTTGTTGTTAGAGTGAAAAAAATAAGAGATTGAAAGTGGCACAGTTGTTGGGGAAGAGAGAATGACTCGCGCTATGGTTGCATGCATCTAGTGATCTAGATTATGAGTCTCCATGGTAGGTGGTTGGAGCCTCCATGGGGAATGGATTATAGCCTCCTATGTCAGACAGTGAGAGTGAATTGGGGGTTTCGGATTTGGGCCCTTTGGTTGTTCATGAGAATTTTGAAAGAGAAAGGTAAAGGGATTTGACTTTTATTTTAGTCAATTTAGTGGATTTAATGAGGTGGAGTATGAGTTTGAGAAAAAGGCCAAAAGTGAAAATAATGAGAATGAAATATTGAAAGTAAAAAAAAAAAAATCAGTTTACATTGAAAGAATAGTATTTGTGGAATGACTACTACCTATTGCAGTGACTGTTTGCTACTTCTACTAGTAAAAATGGAACATTTCCTATTTTTAATTGTCAGAAGCTACAAGTTTTTACGATTGCAATAAATTAATATAGTCTTGAAATGGTATATATTGAGTTTGCAAGGAAGCAAACTTGCACAATCTATTCAGTATTCAAAATAGAGGATATGTAACTTGAAATAAATGGTATAAATTGACTTATTATTATTATTTTGTTTTTGTTTCATATTTAAATGGATCCAAGTCAATTTAATGATTTCTTCAATTATTGTATGCAAAATTATCAATCTTCTACTAATCAAAATTCTCAAAATCAACCTTATTTTCAAGTCTCAACCATCACTAAACAACTCCACATTCAATTTTATGTAAAATATCAACCTCCTTCCATCGAAAATTTTCAAAATCCTCAATTTGTTCAAATGTTTCCACCACCATGTTATAGGCCTACAATGGGTACTAGTGGTGTAGAACCCACTAATGATGAGCTTGAATCACCGACCGAGTCCATGACTACTCAATTTTCATAATTTTTTACTCAAATTGGGATAGATAATATCACACTTGATGAAGAAGGGAGTCGTGGAAAGAAAAGACAATGAGTCAAATGATTTGTGAATGAGGATATTCTTCAAATTAAAGCATGGCTCAATGTCTCAAACAATCTAATCGTAGGCATGGACAAAAAAGAACAAGGTTTTTGGTGAAGAGTTGGCAAATAATACAACAAGAACCATGAGAAACAATAATTACCGCATAGAGGGCTCACACAACTAAGAGGTCGATGGAATATAATTTGTAATGTTGTGCCCAAGTTTGTTGGGTGTTACACACATGTCGTTCAGAGAAGGAAAAGCAAAAGCTCGAATGAGGACGTCATGATCGAAGCATATACTATTTATCTGTAAGACAATGGGGACACATTTAATTATGAGCATGCTTGACATAATTTCAAAGATCAACCTCGATATAAAGAGCTACTCAATGAATATTCCTCAAAAAGATCAAAGATTTTTTATTCGGGGTGTACTCATCGTCTTCCAATTCTGAGACACCAACAAGTTATGCACATGACTCAACAACATCGACGGTCCACCCAATTGGAAAAAAGTCAACAAAAAGGAAAAACAAAGAAAAGCATGCCAAAAGTTCTACTAAGGATGCTCAATTCATTGCATTGCAACAACAACACAAGGAAAGAATGAGTAAGATGGATGAGTTGGTCAAGGCTAGAAATGAGCAAAACAAGGTGGAGGAGATGAAGATCATGTTCATGGACACATCAGCATGACAACAAGACAACTCAAGGATCATGAAATGTTATGCAACATGATAAGAGAAAAATATAATACGAGTTAGTGTTATATTCATTGCATTTGTTGTCTTGTATTAAATATTTATTATGTATTTTTTCATTTCTAATTTATCCTTATGTATTTTTGTTAATTTTTAATTTATCGTGAACCCAAAATTAATGTAATGTATTTCTTTTTTTTATTAATTTTATTTTTCATAAAATTAATTATGCTTCAAGAATATATATTTTTTGGTATATTTATTATTTGAAAGAAAAGATATAAATGAATTATCATTTCAAAGCAAAAAATACAAAAATATAAAATTAGAAACATGTGGAACCCAATTGAAGTTCTTAGTGAGATCACTATTGCAGTAAAAAGTTAGTAGAATTTTAAAAATTGATGTGGCATGTGAGACCCGCAAAAATGACTTAAGATCCTACAAACTGCAAATGAGATTAATTAATATTCTTTGAATTGGGAGATATAATGTTGATCTAATGGTAATGGTAGAAGAAAGGAAGGGAGAGAGATTGTAGGTTCGAATCCTCTCGTTAACAAAAACTAATAAAACTAACAACTAATATCTATCGATAAAAAAATATTTGAATTGTCTCTTTGAGAAACTAGGATTCATTGAATCTTAATTGTATATTTGTGTTTTGGTTTTAGAAAAAAAATCTTCGTTTCATTTTTATCTTTTAAGCTTTTGCATCCTATAGACAGATATCATGTATCCATTCAAGAGCTAATAGGAAGAAGAGAACATAGTTGTTAAGCCTTGTATATGGTTCTTTTCATTGAATTCTTAACCACAAAATGTCTTATTGGCATTCCATCAAAATTGTGTGCACCATCGTAATTATTGCTTTTTGAACTTGTTTATTGATACGAATATTACGTTGTAGCTGGACTCCTGACTAAAGCTAACCACCAGCTTAGTTCTTGAGGGAGAATAATTTTAGTACCAATCAAGGGGTCTAATTTAGTTCATTAAAAAGGGTGAGTAAGTGTTGTAAATCCTCTAGTACGGTGTTTGACAAAAAAAATCAAGAATAATTTTTGTACCTCTAACAAATAGTTTCGAAGAAATTTAGTTGTATTTCCCTTTTTAAATAATAACGAAATGAAGTTGTGATTAAGAGCACCAATTCCAAATCAAACTTGATGCAAGAGTGAGAGTGAGTACACTAAAGATCACTTTCTTCCATTTATAATCTTCCATGTTCGTCTTTGGTTTTGTTCAATGTTCATTGTGTATGCCGATTAAACTCATCAGAAACTTGGTGGCCTAAAGTTTTGACATGTGCTATAAATTTCTCAGTTCTCAGAGGAACGTCTTGTGACTATTTCTATTCAACTACCTTGGAGATTTAAGCTTGTGCCACAAATTTATAACTCAATAGATATATATTTTGTATATTTCCTGTCATGTTTTGATTCTTGGATGCCGAGGTTTCTATATTCATGAAACGAGGTCAAGGTAGGTTTAAATCAACGACGAACTTGTGATGATATTCATACCATTAGAGAAGGAGGGAAGCATTATATTAAGAGAAAACTTGGATAGTTTGGAGGAATATGATGTTAAAAACCGATAGATGCTATGGAAATTATTAGCCCCTTGCATTTGGGCCATTTATCTCTAATGTTGGATTACTAGCTGCAGATTAAGTCAAATTTCCCTTTAGATTGAATGCACAATTTCATTTGTTAGACTAGTCAAAATTGTTTAAAGAACATCGAATGTTGCGTCTATACCCAAGGCCAAAGCCCACAGGAATGAGAAGTAGAAGGGAAAATGTAGTTTTCGCGACTATTCGTATGTGTCACAGGGTTGTTATTTGATATTTTAGAGGGTGCGAATTGGTGAAATTCTTAGTTGTGAATTGATCGTTTCTCATAGCCCAACGTTGCACAGGCTCAAAAATTATATATTAAAATTTGTTTATATATAGTAATTCATCTGTGTAAATATATTAAATATTTTTTTACTAACAAAAATTAGTTTAGATGGTAAGAAACAAACTATATTACACAAGGACGTGAATTCAATTTTTAGTATCGAAGTAAAGACCTCGTCAGTGGGTCTAAGTATCACTATAAGGACTCTTTGAGCCTTAAAGTTTGTTCTGATCCAGATTACTCTTGCGACTCAATTCAGTTCATATATAGTTATTCATTTATGTAAATATATTAAGTATTTCTTTTGCTAACAAAAGTTGCTCAAATTGATAAGAAACAAATTCATATTACACAAAAACATAAATATCTTTGTAAGTATTTTTTATTCTTATTGTCTGTTGTAGGCCTGCCAAACTCTTGGGACCTAATTACTTAAACTTTTTGTAACAAAATATTTAAAATTTAATATATATGTATATATATATATATATATATTTAATTTTAAATGATTCTAATATAAAAAAATTTCAGTTAATCTATATATAAAGCAAAGTTAAGTTAACTATTTTATATAAACAATTTTATGTATGATTTCAAATTTTAAAACATTAATTGTAAAATTATATTAATAAACATATTATAAAATTATATATAGTAATTCAATGAAGCACTGTTGGCATATTATACAAGAAAACACCAGCTGGGTTATTAATGATGATCAACGTGTTAAGTTTTGGATGGATGCATGGTGTTTTGACTCCTCTCTTGCTAATTTGCTTGATTTTCACAGGATATTAGGAAGCTTCTTACTTTGGATCATATTTTCCTTTATTGTTCTTTTGCTGGCAGACTTTGGACTTGGCTGCAAAATATTATTCATTTACGTATTGACAAAACGTCTTGTGTTGCTGTTTTGAACTCGGTGACTGGCAGGTCTTGTAGTAGTCAGATAAAGGAAGTGTTAATCTAAGTTGATATGAACGTCTTGTGTTGCTGTTTTGAGCTCGGTGACTGGCAGGTCTTGTAGTAGTCAAATAAAGGAAGTGTTAATCTAAGTTGTTATTCATATCTTCTTGGTGATTTGGCATTGCGGTAATAGTCTGTGTTACGTGCAGGGAAAAGCTAGCTGACTTCGAGGGTCAGTACCTCCAGAGAATAAGGGAGAAGAAGAAGATGATTCAAGGTAAAGGGCAAATTGTATTTTCTTAAGTCCTGCTTGCTTATTTACATAGATATATATAGGAAATTCCAATAACAGAATTGTGCAAATTTTATCCAAAAGGAATATTCTACTAATAACATATTTTGTAATTTTGTATGTGTGTCTGCTTATGAGGAAGCACACACCACCAAGCAGGATTCGTGCTGATTCACTATTCCAATTTTGTCCTTATACGTAGTCTGCCAGGTAAGCTGGCTTAACCTCCCTTCTCTTGGTCTCTTCTCCCTTTTGCACCCTTGTTGCTGGTGCTTCCCCTGTATCTGGTTTAGTGAGCTTGCTCGTATCATTCCACGGCCCTTGGAAATACACCTTGTCCTCAAGGTGTTGGGGTTCAACGCATGGCTTCCAAAAGTGATACCGAGTGACCTGCAATGGCGACGTCGCCCAACAAGGGAGCCCCAACTGAGCTACGAGCTGGTGCTGGGTGAAGTTATGGGTGCTTCCTCCGTCAACGAGGAGCACCACACTATGGTCAGCAATGAGTTCCACTAAGCGCAAAGCTTCAAGTGCCAAGTGGGCCATTAGAGAATTCAGACTTATTTGGGCCGAGTGTGGGTCGGGCGGTTCGGGTGGGTTGGTAATCGGGTCAGCTGATTCTATATTTGGGCTTGAGGGGTCTTCGTCCTCTGTGATGAGAAGGAAAACCCTAGAGGCACAATGGTGACCTCTATGGTACCGCTCATCACAATAGAGGCATAAATCGCGGTCACGATGCGAGGCGATCTCGTCCGAGGTGAGGCGCTTGATCACCGGAGGTGGCTGACAAAGGGGGGCCGAGAGCAGTGGCGGAAGTGACGCGGCGCAGGATTTGGTGTTGATTCTACTAATCCGGTCTTCCAATTCTGCCCCTTAGACGTCATCATCAAGGTACGCTGGCTTCACCACTCTTCTCTTGGTCCCTTCTTCTCTTTGCACCTTTGCTGCTGGTGCTTCCTCTGTTTTCTGGGATTATAAGCTTGCTCGTATCAGTCTGAGATTTTGAGATACTGGTCTTTCATTTCGTCAGGCTCAATCTATGGTAATTTCTCAGTTTTTTTTACGCTTTCTATTTCCAAAGGCAGTGCTTCCAATTCCATAACTGAGTTTACTATATTGAAGTGTTAAGCAACATGTTGATTAACATCTACCCATTAGTGGCTATATTAAATGTAACTCAGACGTGACTCTCCAGGTCAAACCGGAAGTGGCGGCATTTTTCGATGAATTTTGTTGGAGTATAAATGTAAGGTGAAGTCTAACCTCATATAGAAATGAGAAAATTGAATATGATATAAGTAAAGATATAACCCATGAACCTGAGTCGTAAGATTTTGGAGTAAAATGTGGTGTCAAGTTCACTTATGTGATGTCTCATGACACATTAGTGTAAATCTTTCTCAAATATTTTTAATTTTTTAATTTTATTTTTAATAATACAGTGATATTAAATCTAAGATTGCTAAGAGGAGAGGTGTCAACATAATTAAAATGTCTATTTTCTAGTAAGAGGCTTCTATACCACAATTTCTTAAAATAAGACATCAGTAAAGATAAAAGAAAGGTAATGAGATGATTGAGAGAAAAAATATGGCCCATTATGCTGCGTACATCCCTTTTTCATCTTCCGACACTCAATTTGTTTGTTTTTTATATGAAATTCTTCTTTTACCCCTTTCTTCACACCTCCTCTCCTCTCCCCACTCTCCAAGCACCCCTGAATCTCACCTTCTCATGTTCTCACTTTTTCTTCTACGAGCATTATTCTTCCTTATCTTCCATTGCCTTCTCCTGTTTTTCATGTAAAAAAATTGTTGCATTGACAAGCCATCAACAAAAGTTAAGTATCAAAAGTTTGAAATAAAGCATTACCATTAGATCAACCCATTATTGAAGTTTATTGAAGTTTGAAATACAGCCTTTTGCTGATCACAAGTTTGAATTTTTTACAGAAAGTTTATTGAAGTTTCTCCCCACCCACCTAATTTGTAGTTGTGTTTCGTACATAAATAGTATACAACAAGTGTTTGATTAAAGTATATAATAAAAGTTTAATGGTTATATATTTAGTATAAAATAATTTTATATATTTTCATATAATAATATTATTATGAAAGCCAAGTGTGAATGCCTGAAATTATTGAAGTTCTTTGCTGGCTTCCTTCGAGTTGGACCTCTACAATGCGTGCGAGGTATTTACATACGAATAACTTGGTCAATGGGCTAATCTTATAGAGATTTCCGATATCACAAATTATAAGTGTGAATACATTATACAATTCCCATATAATCGGTGATTGCTACCATAATTAAATTTTAACTTGTTAATTATATTCTTATTTATCACGTTGGAAACATTCTATTGTATAAATAAAGGATTAGACTGTTTTCATATTTATTTATTTTTAATCGTGGACTTACCTTTAACTTGTTTGTTATATTTTGAAAAGTTGATAATTGTATTATAATCATTTCGAATGGGAATCATTGGCAGAGGCTATATAAAGTATGACTAATTGTAAGTAGAACTAAATAATTGATAATTCTCTGAAAAAAAAAACTTTAGGCAGATTCCATAAAAGCATTAATAATTTAAATTCAGTGAAGACAAATGGAGGAACAAGATCGTATAAACATCCAGTAAAAAAAAATAAAAAATTTAACAGATAACCATAATATGTGTTGTTGACACATGCATTAGATTTTGTTAATACTTTCTTAGTTATCCATGTAATTATTAAATTGAATTTAAATAAAAGATAGCCTAATATAATTATTGTAGAGAATTGAATAATTATAATTAAAAATCCGTAGAAGTTATTTTAAGAAATATAAAATAAAGCTAAAACTTAAATACAATTTTTGTCCTCTGTTTTACTTAGTCAGCATGGTTGGTCTTTTTATTTTAAAATAAAAATATTTAACTTCCTATTTAAGAAAATTCATAATTAATTTGAGTCAAATCCCCAATTTTATTTATATTCTATTTTTTTTTATTTTGGTTTAATTAAATTCTAAATCTAACATATTCATTGGTATCATAAAATATAATTAAATTAATTAAAATATAATAAATAAGATGAATAAATGTAGGAAAAAAATCTCTCCCTAAGACATATATGCATAATTATCAATTTTCTGCTACAGCAACTCTGTATAAAGAACATGTCACAAAACAAAAGGAGACACATATTGTCAGAAAAGTCTATCACACACTCATTAAAAAAAGAAAAATGGAAAAGATTAACAGAAAATAAAATGAATTTTAAAAATCAAGGAACAAATAAGTAAACACAGAAGGAAAAAAACAAGAATTTCTATATTCTTATCATTAGAATAGTAAATACTATTATATATATATGGGTATATCAAGTGAGAAGAGTATTTTATTATGAGAGGTGAGAGGATTAAATAACAACCCTTAGATCAAAATAGAAGGTCTAGACTTAATTGTTAATTAAAACTACACGTGCACCTCCTCACACATCACCACCAACAACAACTCTCGTGTTTCTTCACCGCTGAACATCAAGGACAAGGCATGCCGTCACCACGCAGCGGAGAACGACTTCACGGCAAAGTACATCCCCTTCAACGTTGGCTTCGACTCACCGGAAACCTACTCGCTCGACTCGACAAAATCGTGTACCGCAGCCGTTCCGGCGGACTCCTCGACGTGCTGCATGACATGGATTCACCCGTAAGATACCCACCGACTTGTAATTTCAAATTTTTATTGGCTCATGTCAGGCTCATGAGAAGGAATTTTAAATCAAATGCAAAATCTATCTATTAGCATTTTTGAATAATAGTAAAATAGTGCCACAGAGAAGATATTTAACTCTTCTGCTCATAGATAGATTTTGCATTTGATTTAAAATTCCTTCTCATGAGCTTGACATGAGCCAACTATTTTTTGTGATTTAAAACTCCTTCTCTCTCCTAATGTTGCTTGTATAGAATGAAAACTCATGAGAACTTTTATGTATTTCTACCGTTAATTCTTTCCAAATTGGCCAAGTTAGTAAGTTGCAGAAAATGAGAATCTGACCCTTTCAAATCATTTTTCTTATCTTCGGTATGAACAAATTAAATTTTGAAACCCCCAGCAAAAATAAAAACACCACACTAAAAATTTGAAATTACAAGTCAGTGGGTATCTTACACGTGAATCCATGTCATGCTGCATGTCGAGGAGTCCGCTGGAACGACTGCGGTACACGATTTTGTCGAGCGAGTAGGTTTCCAGAGAGTTGAAGCCGGTGTTAAAGGGGATGTACTTCACCGTGAAGTCGTTCTCTGCCATGTGGTGGTGGCGGGCCTCGTCGTTGATGTTCGGCGGCGAAGAAACATGGGATGGTTGTTGGTGGTGATGTGTGAGGAGGTGCACATGTAGTTTTAATTAGCAATTAAATCTGAACCTTCTATTTTGATCTAAGGGTTGCTATTTAATCCTCTCACCTCTCATAATAAAACACTCCTCTCACTTGATATGCCCCCTATATATATATATATGGTAACAAGAGTAAGTAAGAGAGGCAAAAATTACACTAAGGTATGAGTCAAAAACTAGAGAAGCTAAAATCCCAATAGGTGAAGACCAAGATTTAATCATTGGGGATGTAGAGAAACCCCATCTTACAAGTGTGTTTGTCACATTGTTTGCCTCCCTAGGAGAAACAACAAGAACCGCCTGTCAATTTCTTCGTAATAGAGCACAAATATTATTAACAACACCCACACGCAGGTGCACTCTACCTCTGTTAGTTTCATGACAGAGAATATCATTACAAGCTTCTCTATCATCTGTTTCACAAGCCACATCCCAAAATCCATAATTCCAAGTTGCACTAAGCCCCTCCTTAATAGCTAGCAGTTCAACTTTAACATAATCTCCATTGGGAATTGAATTCACAAATCCTTCCACCCAAATTCCTGCATGATCAAGAAGAACACCTCCAACCCCCATGTAGCTATTGCGGAAGCTTTCGTCAACGTTGATTTTCACTTGTGATTGCATTTCCAGTGAAACACATTCTTAGTAGCAAGGGATAAACTACATGAGACCTGATTATACTACATACATGGGAAATATGTCAGTGGTGGGACTCAAAAATGAATTTTGATCTGCATCTCTAAGCTCACCAGCACACCGTGATCATTAAGATCACATCCTTATGCTTCAAGATTTGAGCAACCCAAGTGTGGGCATCCATACCAGTCTTGATGTTGTTGCATGACACTCCTAATCGAAGCCATAATTCCCTAGAGTTGGGGCAATCTCTAAGCACATGTAGGGTGGACTCTTCAGGAATTGAACACCTAGTGCAAGATGTGTTGGACCAACGGCCTTAATAACTTAAGAGGGATAGGCTTATAATGCAGAAGAAGCAACAATCAATTTAATAATGTTCTTTGAACATGCAAGACAAAATTTATTGCAACAAAATAAATGAGATAAGGGAAGAGAGAATGCAAACACAGTTTTATACTGGTTCGGCAAAGTCCGTGCCTATATTCAGTACTCAAGCAACCCACTTGAGATTTTCCTTTCTCTTTGTAAATTCCTTTACAACTTCTGAACCAAACAGGGACAACCCATCCCTTATGTTCAAGAATTCTTACAACTTAGGAGACCCTCGATCCCTTAATCAATCTCTTTGTATAAGAAGAAAGAAGAGGAATTCTCTCTTTAAGAGAAGGATATTACAATTGAAGTCCATGGATGAACTCTTAATGGATTTGTAAGTGTTTGCCCAAGAGTTTCTTTTGAGAGAGCATTTGGTAATGAAGTTCTCTTGGAATCTCTCTAATTTCTTTTTGAAGTTAGACACACACATATATATAGGCCCTTCGTGCCTTTTCAAAATGGTTTGAAGAGATGTGTCTTTTCAAAAAGCTTTCTTCTGAAATTCTTCACTGGTAATCGATTACAGGTTTCTGATAATCGATTACACAGTTATATTTTGAAGGGTTATGACTTTTGAATTTGAACTTCCAGAGTTCCATTGCTGGTAATCGATTACAAACATATGATAATCGATTACATGTTCAAAATTCAAATTCAAAACCCTTTTCAACAACAATTTCTCAAACTTCCCTTCTGGTAATCGATTACACTTCCTCGTAATCGATTACCAGAGCCTTGCATGACTTTGAAACCCTTTGTTTTGAGACAAGGCTTGGTCTTGAAGAAATCTTGAATCAAGACTTTGTTTGTTGAAGAAATCTTGTATTAATCTTGAAGCAAATGTAGCAGCCTTGTTTGATTCTTCTTTGGCATCATCAAAATCATGTATACATACATTTACAAGATGGGTTATATGTCAAATAACATGTGAAACACTTGCCATTGGTTGGAAGGGAATTTTGGCAAATTTGCCAGAGAAAGAAACAAAGCTTCTCATGTAAGGGGGCACGCCAGATCTTCCACTATAGAGAATTAGCTTCCACCGATTCAAAGTTTTTTAACCATATGTAGTCAGATTGTGAGGAGTAAATCCTAGAGTGGCTCCTTACCCAACAAATAGTATCCTTTCCCGTCGGGTTTTAGGGAACTGGAATACTCTAAATATGTTGCACCCACTCTTGGGGCAGAAGTTGGTGTAAATGAGTCCCTCTACAACCACTATTCTCCCAAAAATTTGCCACTATGAAGTTGTTGTCAGATATATGGACATAAGGTACCTGATTGCACAACATGCCTTTACCCTTCCAATTTGAGTACCAAAAAGAAGATTGTGGCTCTCTCAAGCATGGTTGAAATCCCTTTAGTAGATTGTCCCAAGCCTTTAAAAGACTCCTCCAGATGTACAATGATCCTGGTTTTAGTGCGGTTAAGAGTATAAACTTGCCCTTATGGTTCTTGTCTTCCAAAACTCTAACCTAATGCTTATCAGTCAAGTGAAGCATGTCCAATAGCATTTTCCCTAAGAGAGTTGTGTTTTTTGCTATAGAGTCTTTTACTCTTATCCCCCCAAGGGTATAAGGGGAGTTGTCGTTGCCCATGAAGCCATATTCCAGCATCTCGTGGCACCCTTTGGGTACTAGATCATAGATCTACAACTCTGGTCAATTCTTTGACAAGTGGCATTAGGAAACCACATGGTCTGCATTGAATAGATAGGCATCGACACAAGCACTGAATTGGTGAGGCAGAGATGTCTTGCTCTATTCCATAACTTCCCTTTCCAAGAGGCAAGTTTGGAGTGAATTTTTTCCACCACATTGTTAAAATCCCTAGTTGTGACTCACTTTGTAACAATATTAAACCCCAACTATTTGCCTATACAAGGGGTACATATAATGCCCATAATTCCCTCAATCTCATCCTTCATGGTTGGGGAAACTTCTTTTGAGCAAATAAAATTTGATTTGTGAAGGTTTACTTTAAGGCTCAAGATAGCACAAAAATTATCAAGGGTGTCAACCACCACTTTGGCTTGTTCATGAGAAGCTATGAAAAACAACAACACGTCATATGCGAATAGAAGATGGGACACCGATAGACCTCCCCTAGACATATGGATGGTTTCCCACACACCTCTAGATACAAGATCTTGAATACTCTATTAATCTTTCCATGCATGATACAAAAAGGTAAGGTGAGAGGGGATCACCTTGCCTTAGGTCTTTATCAAGGCTAAAATTCTCCAGCTTCATACCATTCTAAAGAACTAAAAGGGAAGAACCCTAGACACCCCACATAATAAGCTTGACAATGGAAGATGGGAAGCCAAAGTCAATGAGTGTTATCCTCAGAAAATTCCAATTGACCCTATCATATGCCTTTTCTAGGTCAATTTTAAGATCAATATAACCCTTCTTAGTTATAGATTTGGAGATTAACTGGATAGCTTCTTGAGCTAGGATGGCATTTTCTGTAGTGCCTCGTCCAAGCATAAAGCTACCCTGGAAAGACCTAATTAGGTCATTTAGATAAGTGTGAAGCAGGGATACCAGAACCTTCGTGATGACCTTGTAAACGACATTGCACAAGCTTATAGGCTTGAACTCCTAGAGGCAAGTTGGTTGATCAACTTTGGGGATCAAAACAAGGACTGTATGGAAAAGACTATCCTCAGTAAAGCTAGACTTGGAAAGCCTCCTGGTGTGATCCTTATTAGGAGTGGATCCCTTGGTGCAGGTCAAGGAATTAGATGATGCCACTTCCTGAGATGGAAGATAAGTCAAGGGTAAACGCCACAAGGGTTCAACCTTGATAAGTTTGAAGGTTCAACAAGAAACCTAGAGAGAAACTCTCACAAAATACACACAAATTTTCTCAAAATGCCAAAAGTTCATTTTCTTCAAAATGAGTTCAATACATATAGTGTAGCTGAGGTGCAATTGAAAAGACACCAATTTATTTAATTAAAATTACAAAAATAGAAAAATATTTGATATGGATCTTCAAATTAGTTTGGATCTTCAACAATCAAGATTATTGGGAGTGCTTCTAAGCCTTCGTCCTTCTCCACTTGGGCCTTGTCAAGTATGGTTTCTACCATTTGTTGGAGGGTATCCTCTGACTATTTGGTCCTACTCCTGGTCATAGGTTCCTATATTTAGGTAGCTTTGGGATTCTTATCACCTCCCTCACCATTAACCAAAGGTCCTCCCCAACCACATCCCAATAGCATTTGAAGAAGAAAGGCTTAAATCCATTAGGGTCAGGGGCCTTAAAAGATTTCATACGCATCACTGCATGACAAACCTCCTCTTTTAAGATTGGCCTAATAAGTGCTTCCCTTGCCTCATCAAGAATATGAAGGAGGGTGATGCCCTAAGGAAGATAGGAGGTACTTGCAATATTATTTGAAAACAAATTTTTAAAATACCTAGTAGCCTTCTACTTAAAGGTTTTCGGCTTAGAGTTCCAAGTTCCGGACAATGGTTTGGATATGGAAGAAAGCCAAGTTCTTATCCCCAAACTTTACCCATTTCTCATGAGATTTTTTAAACTAGAGAAATTCCTCTTGAAGAAAAATGTCATTCAACTCTTCGTGAAGCTCCTCCTCAAGCCTCAAGAGATTCTCGGTTTCTCCCCTCTCTAAGGAAAGATACACCCAGATTGAACTTGCATGGAAAATATTCCCAAAATGTTTTGATTAAAAACTAGGGAGTCGTCTTGTACTTGCTTTAGCCCTCCAGTAACACTTGGAGACCCTTTTGCCCATGCAAAATGAACTACCAAATCATATTGATTATGGGTGACCCAAGCCGCATGAAATCGAAAAGGGCACTCCCCAGGGGTATCCCTCATACCTCCACACCGAATAAGCATGGGACAATGATTGGAATAAACCCGACATAAGTTTTCCACAAAGACCTCCAGGAAAGCAATATGCCCAGGTTGATCTACTAACACCCTGTCAAGCCTTTTGGCCACCACTTTTCCCACCTGTTTCTGGTACTAGGTAAATTTCAAACCCATAGCTTCCATATCCAAGAGCTCACACTTATCCATCATATCCAACATAAGATCTACTCTCGATGCTTTGAATTTCTCCCTTCGAACTTCAGATGGCTTCACTATCTTGTTATAGTCCTCCACAAGCATCCATGGGTTAGAGATACTAGAATGAATGGACATAAGATGAGACCAAAGAGAGGATCATTGTGTAAACTAGGGATTAGCATATACAATGGTGCACCACCACCTTTGTTTGTCTCACATAATGCCAAAAGTGATAGCTTGGGGAAAGTTATACATCTCAAAAGTATTCAAATTGCTATGACCGTTTACTAAAATCCATATGCCCCTGGAATTACTCAAGGCTTCCACCAAGTGGTGAATTTCAAAGCCTAAGGACTCACATAAGTTTTTTGCAGATGCAAAGAGGCAGTGTGTTTCCATTAAGATGAAGATAATTGGTTTATACAACATCACCAGTTCTTTGCCTTTTCACATTAATTATACCCCGAATATTCGAGGACACAATATTAATATCATTGAAGACATTCATAAGTAACTATAAAAGTGAGAAGGGGGGGGGGGGGAGAGAGGGGGGCGTGATTCCTAAAGACATGATCATGTCTTGAGGAGGAACAATGACCTGATGGGTGAAGGAGACTCTTTCTTTTGAGCAAGTGGGTCACTTTGGCCATCAACTGGATCGATGTTGCTAATGATCTCCCATTAAATGTGAAGCTAATATTTGTATTTGTGTTAATCTTATAAAAAATGGTATGTTTCGCTAACGGATTTGAATTTGCATGTTAGACTTTTTAGTTAATGTATAATTCATACCATGAAATTATGGGAAAGAGTGATCGAACGGAGATTAAGAAAGGAGACTCAAGTTACTGAGAATCAATTTGGTTTCATGCCGGGAAGGTCGACCATGGAAGCGATTTATTTATTACGGCGGGTGATGGAGCAATATCGCATGGCCCAACAAGACTTGCACTTGATTTTTATTGACTTGGAGAAAGCGTATGATAGAGTGCCTAGAGAGATTCTGTGGAAAGCTCTAGAGAAGAAAGGGGTTAGGGTTGCATATATTCGAGCTATCCAAGATATGTATGATAGGGTATCGACTAGTGTTAGGACACAGGGTGGAGAGTCAGACGATTTTCCCATCACAATTGGTTTACATCAAGGGTCAACCCTTAGCCCCTACCTTTTTACCTTAATTCTGGATGTCCTCACGGAACAAATCCAAGAGATAGCGCCGAGATGCATGCTTTTTGCAGATGACATAGTCCTCTTTGGAGAGTCGAGGGAGGAGTTGAATGAGAGGTTGGAAACTTGGAGACGAGCTCTAGAAACACATGGCTTTCACCTAAGCAGAAGCAAATCGGAGTATATGGAATGTAAGTTCAACAAAAGAAGGAGGGTTTCTAACTCAGAGGTGAAAATAGGAGACCATATTATCCCTCAAGTCACACGGTTTAAATATCTTGGGTCTGTAATACAGGATGATGGGGAAATTGAAGGGGATGTGAATCATCGCATTCAAGCAGGATGGATGAAATGGGGAAAAGCTTCGGGGGTGTTATGTGATGCAAAGGTACCGATCAAGCTAAAGGGAAAGTTTTATCGGACTGCGGTAAGACCGGCGATTTTGTACGGAACAGAATGTTGGGCGGTCAAGAGCCAACATGAGAATAAAGTAGGTGTAGCGGAGATGAGGATGTTGCAGTGGATGTGTGGTAAGACTCGACATGATAAAATTAGAAACGAAGCTATTAGAGAGAGGGTTGGAGTAGCGCCTATTGTAGAGAAGATGGTGGAAAATAGACTTAGGTGGTTTGGGCATGTAGAGAGAAGACCGGTAGACTCTGTAGTGAGGAGAGTAGACCAGATGGAGAGAAGACAAACAATTCGAGGCAGAGGAAGACCCAAAAAGACTATAAGAGAGGTTATAAAAAAGGATCTCGAACTTAATGATTTGGATAGAAGTATGGTACTTGATAGAACATTATGGCGGAAGTTGATCCATGTAGCCGACCCCACCTAGTGGGATAAGGCGTTGTTGTTGTTGTATAATTCATATTTTCTGATTTTATTATTATTATTATTATTATTATTATTATTATTATTATTATTATTATTATATGTAACCATGTATACATTTTTAGACTCAAAAATATACTATTTGTCTCAGACGGATCATATTTTTTAGTTACAATTATTAATTTTGTTAAGAAGTAGGAGGGGGTGGACCCTCTAAAGTGATTCTTTTCACTCAAATCTTATCACGTTAAAATCTCAATCATCAAAACAACATGTCTACATTTTTTTTGTTATTTAATTTTTTTACACTGTATGCTTTATAATGTCCCTAAATGCTCCGTGCGTTGACGTGTGATGCTTTAGTGTGCATTATCAACATGACAAATATAAATTATAATTAAGATTAATATATTTCTTAAAATAAGTTGTTAAACATTATAACTTTCATATGATAATAAGCCTTAGAAAAAAATAAGAACTTTATCGATAAATTAATAAATAATATTTATTAATAAAAAAATTTGATTTGATTTTGTACTAATAAAATAATAAATTAACAATTAACATCACTAAAAGAAAAAAAAATCAACTTGCCAATAGTATTAATTTAATCTTAAGGTTGATTCTTTAACAAATAGATTTAAATACAATTTTTGACTTTATAATTTAATGTTTTTATTTTATTTTTGTTTCTATAATATTTTTTTATTTTAATCCTTAAAAATATGATTATTTTATTTTTCGTTTTTAAAAAAAATGAGAGACTACATAACCATGTGTGCGCTTTAAATAGTAAAAAAAAAATTAAATAATAAAAAAATAATCCAAAGCGTTTTAAGAAAAAAAACAATTTCTTGATCTATCATGAAAAACAAAACACCATGTCAAAGCCTAAAAAAAATTAGAGACTACGAAAACATGTCCGTCGTTCCACTTGTATTGGGTGTAACGTGTCAGTGTCATTGTTCGATATGCCAACTCATCCATCAGTTCACGTGTCCATGCTTCATAGTTTCCTTCCTGTATATGGGAAAATTAATATCAAACTATTTCTTATGTGACGTGATTGTAGCTAATATGCATTTAAGAGTCAGCTTTTCCATGTACCAAAAAAAAAAAAACAAAGTCAGCTTTTCCTTCCGCCGTGTATGTTACGCAAAATTAATATCAGCAATTTCTTATTTGAACACCTATGTTGACAATACCATTGGTTTGACTTCTTACCTTTGATTGGTTTGACTTCTATAGGGTGGGAACGTTCATGATTAGTTTTTGTATTTATGATACGCGATGCAGCGTTAATTCATCTGAGCCATGGATGGATGGGGACACATAGACCTTATTTTTTCTTATCTTTCGTTACTTCTTATCTATTTACTTCTTCTTCTTCTTCTTTTTTTCCTCTCTAAATATATACTTTATTTTTGCTTATAAAAAAAAGCTAAGACTAACCTATTTTTTTAAATCTCCCATAAATTACTGGATTTTGTTTTGAGTTTAATTATGATTAATTTTTTCTTTAAGTTGAGTCTCTAATATATCTTAATTAATTTTTGTTTTAGATTTGTAATTAATTGGGATGGTTTTAACATTGTCAATTTTTAGTTTAAATTTTTAATAAACATGTTATCACTTAACTAATAAATTATAATGACAGAAACAAAAAATAAAATTTTTCATATATTAAGGACTCACACAAATAAAAACTTTATACTGAAAAAATCATTAATTCACCATAAACTTAAAAGACTTAAATATATTTTTAGATTTTGTAATTTAGTATTTTACATTTTTTTTTAATTTTTAGTCATTATAAATTATATTTGTTTTACTTTTAATCTTTAAGAAATTTTAGATAATATTTTTTTTAGTGTTTAAAGCGTCATCTAACTAAAGTATTTTAAGGATTAAAAAAGATAATGTATTTAAACCAACTTAAAACATATTTTACAAAATGATTGGTTTGAATTTTCACGCGATTGTAAGCATTTAACAGTTAACTTTTCCTTGTGCAATATATGGAAGACATGTTCTGTTACCCCCTTCCAAGAGACCAGTAACTGAGTGACATCATGTTTTGCCCCAAATTTGTCAATATTGCCATGTTATTCCGAAGGACTTGATTGCAATTTCTAACTTTATGCCAAGTGTAAAACATTATATAAACCAAGCAAATGCAGGTGATGGAAACAAAGCAAATTCAACGATTAAGTAAATATCGCTTGCAGTAGTAATGGATAACCAAAATGCCATCGAGTTCTTTGAAGGCCAAAACCTTTTGTACATGCAGATATTTGGTAACCTAAGACCTGTGTGTCTTATGTGGGCTTGCGAACTAGGTATTCCAGACATAATATCCAACCATGGGAAACCCATTACTCTTCTTGAGTTGGTCTCAGCCCTGCAAATTCCACCATCTAAGGTGGGTTTTGTGAAGCGATTCATGCGCTTTTTGGCACACAATAGAATCTTTGATATCCATGAGAGCCAGGAAGATCATCATGAATTAGCGTATGCTCTAACTCCTGCATCAAAGCTTCTAGTCAATGACAGTATCCATTGTTTATCTCCAATGCTTCAGTTCATGACTGATCCTTGCAATTTTTTTTTGGTTTGTTTTTTTAAAGTATTTTTGTTTCATTATTTTTCTTTAAAGTGTTTTACATAATATTTTTTTCATTATTCAAAATATTTTTTTACTTTTCAAAACATTATGTAAAATATTTTAAGAACGAAAAATAAAACAAATATATCTTTAAGGACTAAAATAATTTTTTTAAGGATAAAAGTAAAAAAATAGTAAAATACAGAAACAAAAAATGTATCTGAGTTTTTTTTTATCAACATATGTTAATTATTAATAAGAAAAATCAAATTCATGATTTTTTTTTCTTTTTCTTCTTTCTTAACCTCTCAAGTAACCTTATATGTCTAGGTTATGGCAAGTGATTCCCGAATGGTAGACTTGGTACTAAAAAATTGCACTTCAATTTTTGAGGAGCTAGATTCCATCGTGGATGTAGGTGGTGGAACTGGAACCACAGCCAGAATTATTTGTGAGACATTTCCTAAGTTGAAATGTGTTGTGCTTGACCTTCCTCATGTTGTAGCAAACTTGACGGGAAGCAATCGTTTAAGTTTTGTCGGCAGCGATATGTTCAAATCCATCCCTCAAGCCGATGCAGTCCTACTAAAGGTGAAAATATATGTCCAAATATTTTTTTAATTATTTTTATTTGTAAAAACTGAAGATATTGTCAGAAAATTTATAAAAATTCACACATCCTTGGGATTTACAACATGTTATGTATTTTTGTTCAACCCATAAGATTTTATTTGAATTGGAAAAAGAATATTACATATATATAAATACATATTTATCAATTTTTCCTCTTTTAACTTTGTTTTTACAGTGGGTTTTACATGATTGGAATGAAGAAAATTGCATAAAGATCCTCAAAAGGTGTAAAGATTCTATTTCAAGCAAAGGCAACAGAGGGAAAATAATAATCATAGATGCAGTAATAAATGAAAAGCTAGATGACCAGGATAAGACTCAAACTAAGCTCTGTATGGATATAGCTATGATGATCGCTTTTAATGGAAACGAGCGAACTGAAGAAGAATGGAAACAACTCTTCATTGGAGCAGGATTCCAACACTACAAAATATATCATACTTTTGGTTTTAGATCTCTTATTGAGGTCTATCCTTAATGCTTAGGCACTATATATTTCAGATTAATTTTTTTTCCTCTAATTTATTATTTAGGTTTAATTTAATTTTTAAATTTAGAAAATTAATTATTTTGATACTTTAATTTTTAAAGTCAATTTATTTTTTTAAAAAAATATGTATTTTATAACGGTTTCAAACCACTTAGTAATAGTTTCAAATCGTCGTAAAATATGATGTTTTACAATTTAAACTGAAAAATTAAATTGAATCATTTTAAAAAAAAATTAAAGGATCAAATTAAATTAAAATGTTAATTTAAATCTAAAAAATAAATTAGAGGACGAAAGATTAATTTAACGTATATGTTATGGTGTATGTTGCACAACGTCACAAGATATTGTGGTGATGTGTCAAACAATTCATATGTTGTGTGTTGTAGTTGAATAAAGATGTCATAGGAAGGTAGCTAGCTAGCACTGTAAGCATGGTGGATCTTGTTGGCTAAGTGATTAAATGTATTACGTCCGAATTTCTCCTTTCCTATTTAACAAAAATAAATTGAATAAACTTGTAATGGGTTTAATACTTTAGTTTTAGATGCGAAGTGAATAAGTTTACAATGTTATGGTGTGGCTTTTCATCTTTAGTTATGAGGGGGTGCTATTTGGTACGAGAAGCATAGGTACGCATTCTTACGAATTTAAAAATCACCAATCGTATTATTGCTTGACCATTCAGAAATGAAAGTTATAAATATTATCTCCAATAAATTTATGCTACTTAAGATTCGTGTGATTTGTGTATATATATTTCGTATTGATTATCATTTTCCAATTAGAATATGTATTCACATTTTTCAAACCAAAAGTAATTACTCACAATTGATAACACTGATTGAAGTTGATTTAGCTTATGGTATATGATTACTTAAAAGTGTACTACATCGATTATTTGTGGCTTACAACATCGATTATCGACCGTCATCGTATCAGACATCGTAGAAAGTGTAAACGTCTACGACGACGATTGTATTGAACCGTCGTAGAATGTATAACATTCTAAGACGAGTTCGTGCCCAAAACTGTTTTAAAATGTATCACATTCTAAGACGATCTTAAAGACAATCGTCTTAGAATGTATTATTATTTTTAAATTAATTTCATTTGTTGTAGTCATCTCCATGCCAACTATATTACAATGATTGACATCAATATATTGCTACTTAAGTGCCACGTAATAATTGATAAAAACATGTGACCATTCAACTAATTAATGTGTAAGAAAATTATTTTTGTCTCTAACTATATTATAACAATCATACATAAATTTCCTTAAAATGAGACACCTCCAATAATACAAGATCTTCTATTTTGTTAAAGGCATCTTTCTAGTAGATTAAAAAGCCATTACAAAATATATTAAAACTAAATTAAAGTGTTCTTAGAATAATGGGGAATATAAAGTCAAGTTTTTATTGTAATGATCTATACTCAACTGAAATAAATGGAACCGAATGCCACAATTCAGGTTACCTTAACAATAGTTTGATCATATAGAAGAGGCAACAGATCAGGAAGAAACCCCTTGATGAGATTCGGCTTATTGTGTGCAAATGTGCTTATAGCCAAAACAGCTCGCCTAACATGCAGCATACTCATAATAACAACCAGCAAAAGTTCAAACTAATTAACCATTGGCCAGTATGGCACAAATATGCAACCAATAAAAAGAACATAGCATGTTATATTTCTTGAACAACATTTAGTAAGGTGATTAAAAACTCACCCTATTGTTATCCTTGATAAGCATTAGAAATGAAGATATTTCAGGGTATATGATCTCTCATCTATCTTCTCTGGATGCTCAACTATGGAGTACTTCACAACAATGACAACAGTAGCTTGAGTAAATGCAGCTGGACTGGTTGTTCTTACCTATAGAAGTTTCAAAACATATAAAAACAATCATCAAATACAACACTTGCAAGTCACAGGCACAAGTACAGGATACCAAAAGAAAATTGAGATACCTTGAGTGCAGGGATGAGTTTAACAGGCTCAATAAGAGCAATTTTGCCCAAACACTCCGCCACTACATTGCATACTCCCTCTTCTTCACTTTCACAGTGGTTGAAGAGTAAATTAAGTATTTTCTCCACACTGGACTCTTGAAACTCTGCTTTATCTACAGATTGTCTCACAATTACCTGCCAGGTAGGGGCAAGAGAATTGTATATATATTAAATTAAATATTCACAAGTTTTTATGATTGCGTGTGTATATATATATATATATATTAAATATTAGAAAGAAATAAAAATAACCAGATAGATTTTGTTAAGGCAACACACCTCTTTCAAAGAATGAAGCAAGAGATATTGTTTCTTCTACTGATTATCAATCTGATCCAAGATAAATGGCAAGTATTTTGGAAGATTACCAAGAACAATGTTACCAAGAGCATATGAGACAGTAGACTTTATCTCTTCAAAAGGGGACTGGAAAGATTCAATAACAATATTTTCTATGTGCGGATGTGTACTTAGATCCTTCCTTCTACCAATATAGAAAAATAATTTACTCGTGTTTTTGTAATGAAGTCAAATGAAATTTTTGTAAAATTAAGTTATTTCCACAATTAGAATTAGCTTTTTCAATATAAGGGGTTGGGAAAAGAAGCATGAAGGGGTTGACCAAAATTATGTTTGATTAATTATTATGCTTGCCTTAGCTCCTATTTTGAAGAGAGAAAAATAATTTACCCGTGTTTTTGTAATGAAAACAAATGATATTTTTGTAAAATTAAATTATTTTCACAATTAGAATTAGTTTTTTCAATGTAACGTGATTAAACATCACATACTCTTCATGTATTAATTATGGACGGGTTTGTTTTAAGTTATTTTTTAAAAAAAATAAGTGTTTTCTTAAAAAAAATTCTTAATAAACAAATAGAATTTACTTCTCAAAATGAGAAAAAAAATATTTTATTTAAGTATAAAAATTTAGAGACAAACATAAGGACAAAAAACAAAACAAAAACTACTGATTTTATTAAAATAAGTATTTTTTTAAGAAAAAGATTTAACCAAATTCATCCTATATTTCATAAGCCATTTTCTTCAATTTCATACACACATTGACATATTCAATTAAAAATACGCATTGCTTTCAATGTTTTATGGTGAATCTTTGTTTATAAAAGTGTATATCTAAGCCCTTTGCTTTATTGTATTGGAAGTTTTCTTTATTGTCATTCAAAAACAATTTTTAATATTTCATCCACTTTAAGAAAACTAGGTATAGTAATCCAAAAGAAAATAAATTAAGAGAATGCACTTAGTACTAGAGGATGCAAATTTACCCATCAAGGTGAACTACATTAAAAAAAATGCAAAACAATAAACCTACTAAATTTAAATATTTAGATATATAAAAAATTAAACATAATTATAACATGTGAAAATTTGATATGTGAATCTCTTACGAATAGTTTTACATTTGTTCATGGCAATATCAACTATCATGTGAGTAAAAAATATATTTTTAAAAAAAATTAACAATGAAGAATCTCACACTTTTGATTAGGTGAGATCATTGACAAAATAATGAGTTGATGACTCCAACTTAAGATGCACAGAACAACAGAGTCAATGACTCAATGATGCATCGGTCAAGGATACTCTTCATTTTTAACACCGGAAAACGTACCAGGTTGTCAAGTATTTAAAATTAAAACGGAGTGATCCGAGTATCGAACTTAGAGAACTTGCTTATTAGACAGAGTTTTATTCAGAAGTAAGGCATTGTTGGAACAACATTGATAATCAATGGTTAAAAACAGAAATAAACTACTTTTATGGTAAAAATAGTAAATGCAAGTAAGTAAAAGTTGACAGCAATAGGTAAAAAGTGTTGGGTATTTCTAGCAAACAAGTTGATGCATATGAAGATATTTCTCTAATCAATCATGCTTTTGTGTTCTATGTTGTAGCCTAAAATACTAAACATTGATCCCTCGTAAGTTTAGACTAATTTAACCTAAGCTTTGTCTGCAGATCCCTCTTGTAAGACTAGGCTTAACTTAAACAACATTATCGTAATAGCATACTCAGAAGACCAAAACCCCAACAATCCATCCCTGGTAATGTGGTTATTCAGTCCTGCTTCTATCAAGTTCTAAGGCAACAATACATTTCCCAATGCTAAAGTCACATAACTGTACACACAAATGGGTGATCAGACCAAGAGCATGCAGAAATTAAGCATTGAAAGAAGCATTGAACACATAAAATACAATTAATTAGATATTAAAGTAATTACATCAGTTGTTCCTTAGAAATCCCCAACAAGGGTGTTTAGCCAACCATTACAGAAAAACCCTAACACAAATGAGATTGAGAGTACATAATAATTGTTCCTTACACAAGAAGGGAGATCTCTCCTCCTCTTCTTAGCACCTCACAATCACTCTACCCTAGGCTTCTCTGCAAAGCTGCTCCTCTTGCTGCCTCCAGAGCTTCTATCTTGAAATTAGCACTGTGCTGTACTTGCTCTGGAATTTTGTACTGCTTAAAAATTTTGTGTACCCTAATTCTGCACAAGACATACTTTAAATAGGCTCTGAATCCGTGACGTTGCGCTTAGCGCCACCCTCGCGCTTAGCGCGAGTTAGTGGATTTGAGCTTAGCGTCAGTCATGTGCTGAGCCTGGCTAAAGACAACCATCATGCTTAGCGCACGACCTTGATATTTATGCTCTGCTAGATTCTTTTGCCGCGCTAAGCGCATTGAAGCTGCGCTTAGCGTTGGATGCGCGCTGAACCCAAATGGTGAGCTGAGCGCAACTACCACTTTTAGCACTTCAAGACTCAACCTCTTTTAACCTCAACTTGAACAGATTTCATCATTAAATCAAATGGAAAATATTCTAGAGACAGCTATAACAATAAAACAAGATTTATTTACAAATCCCTACAAAATAACTATAAATTGGGGAAACTATACAAGTTTTGGAAAATGTTTTCTATACAAAAGTTAGTTGTATAGGACGACTAACAGATACACACATAATCGCATATAACCCAAAATAGGAACCAAAGGCTAATTAAGCTCATTGTATAGGCCAAAAATTCTTGCTATACATAATAAGAAGTTGTTGCAATCAGTTTCATATCCTTAATTTAAAGTTCATTTTTTTTATTTCATCGTAGTGAGAAATTATTCTTTGTTATTCTATTTAATGATAGACAAAATTCTTTAAAATATATAATGAAGTTCAAAATTATGAAATAAACTCTTAAATTGACTCCTTAATTTTAATCATATACCCATAATGCATGGATGGAAAACTAGTATAACCCAAAATTGGAATCAAAGGCTAAGCTGATTTTGTTGTGAGAAATTCATGCTAGAACATAACAAAGGGTAAATTCTGATAGGGATGATGAATGTCTCCCACCATAAGAAATAAAGAAACCTAATAGGAAAGTGGCAATGCAAGTTGATAGAAGATGGTCAAGGAACATGGCCCCACCCAAATGTGCACATAGTGGACCATTGGCCAAGGTTAAGGCAGAACATCATAGACACATCAATAGTGAAGGGGATGTTGGACCAAGGTTGGTAAGGAGTAGTGGAATGAGAAGAGAGTGGAGTTTAGAGGATTTGGCTGGGCAACAACAAGACAAGGGAGTTAGATGCTATTGAGATATCTATCATTCATGGGCCATAAATTGTTGAATTTTGTTGGACTTTTCCATTAACATTGTGTATTCTTGTATTCTTTGGGGGAGAAAGTATTCCATGATCCCTTGACTACTAAGTGGTTATATTGCTAAAGATTAGAACGTCATCATGCATCACACTACGTGAAGGAGAAACTCTTGTGCTTATTGGTTAGCCAACAAAAAATCCCTTGATAACATGGCTTTTTCCTTCTCGTTTAATGGTTTTAGTCTTAGATGATGCTTTAGGAACTTTTAATCTCCCCTAAACATAAAAGTGCAAGGTGCTGCTTAGCCTTTTAAAATTAAAAGGGAAAATGCACAATGATCAGTACACATAGAAGACAAGGAACAATCTACTGTTGTGGCAATATATTTCATTTTATTTGAGAGGTGTTGGGAACAAGCAATTCCGTAATTCTATGATATTCTATATATAGTATAAAATACTATGAAGATATTCTATTAGAGCATAGCCACTTAAAAAGAAAGAAAAGAAAGTGGAAATATAAGGAGTTATAGAAAATGACAGGATAAAACTGATATAGACTACAAGATCAGATTGAATTAGAGCAGGCTACAACTGCATAAATAGTTAAATGCTGAGATGGATTATTAATTAAATTCACTACACAACAAAAATACTGAAGAGAAAAGCTTATGGAATTAGAACTGCTATCATCCTTGAGAATGTCAATGAGCATTTTCACTATAGATGAACACTTCTGATCACCAGCAGCAAGGCATAGAACAACAACACACTGAGCCATCGAATGCAAAGCTTGTTTAGCAATGCCACCAGACTGTGGAGAAGGCTTAGCACAGGCAAGTAATGACTCCAGTAGAGAATCAAAACTAGTATTTGCATAATAGACTAAAACAACAAAAAAGTTTGGCAAAGCCTATAGCATTCAACAAACAAAACCTGAGAATGCATTTATTTTATTTCATATAAATTGGGACAAGTTCAGTCACATGCATCAAAATTACGGAAAGTGCTTGCCCCTGCAACAATGAGCTTTTAATTAATGTTAAAGCTTGAGGAAGAACTTTGTTTCTAACGGCCAAACCAATACTTTGGTTTGACCTCTTGTCACCCATTAATGTGCAGCAGAGTTCCAGGGCAAGAGCTGTCATATGCAAGTCAGAATCATTGAAACACAAGCATTAAAAGAAAATTGAATCAATCATTCCATATCACATATGCCAATGTACAGAGAGTAGCTTAGTAAGACAAACCTAATTAGTCCTGACAGTTCTACGATAATAACTTCATAAGCAGACAAAACAATCTTATCACCATAAGCAACTATAAGTGAATTTAAGGATCCCAAGGTAGCCTGCCTTAGAGCACGATTAGCCTGTATGCAAACCAGTAAAACAAGGCTTAGAATATTTCACCCCCTTACAGTGGGAAACTCAATTCATAAAATTTGATTTCAAAATCAAATCAACTACATGAAGTTTTGATAAAAAAAATACATCATAAGTTAAGTTGATGAATGTATTATAGTGAGAAGAATAGCATACTTTTTGAAGGAATGCAGTCAACTCTGCTACCACATGCTCTAGAATACATGATAGATCCACCCGAAGTGGAGAAGCAACAATGACAGCAAATGCCTGCATACAAAATCCAACAGTAGCATACATTTCCATAATCAAGTTTCATCCTTCCATTCCACCCATCCTAATCGGGAGTTAGAACAACCTGACCATTTGCCTCAAGTGAGATTGCTCTCTCACTTTTGTTAGCAATCTGCATCTCTACACCCATCGTGTCTAGCATAACTTGTCAAAATCAAATAACAAACTCTTAGCTCCTTTCCCATTGTTTATTTTCAACATAAAACCCAAGAGAAGTGGAAAAATACAATAACACAGAAACCAAAGATTCCTCAAGCAGTTGCTAAAAAAGCTTCACTTCACCTTTACAAATTAGAAAGTGTTTAAACTCACCTAAATCACCTAAACCCTATTGTTTTAATCAACATCTTCAGAAGCTCAATGGCCGAGCACTGTTTCTTGTAACTATCAGCAAACACTCTCAAATTTGTTCCTATTTTACATATATGTTTGCTCAATACTTCAGAGAAGTCCTCAACAGAACCTTTCATGGCACCTTCAAACCCAACACCCAACAAAATACGTGCCACTGCCTTCTACGACAATTTTGCCGCTTGCTCAGGCCAAATAACTTTCCCATTCCCCTTAGCTCCAAATTTCCCACGAGACAACCCTCCTCCATGTTCCACACTACCATGCTCAAGCCTAACCCCCGTGCCTCTTCATCATAACAGAACTCCTAATTTCCGCAATAGGAGGCAAGGTATCAAGAACACTAAGCATCTTCACTTTCTGGTCACTACTACTTTCCACTCTATCACTCAACGGAAGCGCGCTATCAGGCACGCAGTTCACCATGTACTCTATCTCCTAAAAAACTGAGGAGAAAGTGGGGTTTGGATTGGTTCAAGTTGGTTGTAGTTGGAGCCCAAGAAGAAGGGGTTGGTTAGGGATTGGATGTGGAGCCTCTGCTTCTGATCCTTCATGGGATTGGGGCTTAGGGTTTCTGCCCAATGAAAGAGACGATGCCACAAGTGAGAGAGAGATGATGCATGAGGGAGGGCTTCACTGAGGGGAACTAAGCACTTCGACGGAGGGATTCACAATGAGGGAAGGCAAACTTGTTGATGGAGGGCGGCCTCGGAAGTTCGAGAGATCCAGCTCAAGAGGGAAGACAAACTAGTTTTGCTGGCTGCGCGTGAACCACTCATATATAGGGCTTTTAAATTTAATTGAGATAACGACGGGGCCTTAATAAAATCCGTCGTAATTTTTATGAACAACACACATTCTAAGGCGGTTTTCAATAATTGTCTTAGAATGTGCATTGTAAAAGGCTTTTTCTAGTAAGATAATTACAAAAATGCCACTGGCTCGTTTTCTAAGGCGATTCCAAAAGAACCGTTGTAGAATGGTTGTCGTAAAAACACATATTTCTAGTAGTGGATACTTCAGTCAGTTCAGTGCACAGATACAGAAATACCAGCTAACTATCTACCAAAGAGTCACAATTGCTGCAGACCATAGTTGTTATTTTCAACTGATTTGGATCTACCTTCAACGCATATAGCTTGAATCTAGGTGCATTTAAGAAAAGTAAATAATTTTATTTGGATAGCTGAAAAGAAACTAAATTTACATTAGATGATAGGGAGAGTTAAAGTTGCCTCTTTTTTTTTTGGATCAAAAGAGGTTGGTTAATGCAAAAGGAATTCCACAAGAGATCTCAACTAGGTTAGCATTGCACTACTAGAAAAGTGTTATTTTACGATGACATTTTTGCAATTAGGGATAATAATTTTTTTTTATGACGTACATTCTAAGATGATTTTTATGAACCGTCTTAGAATGTATGAATGCGACAATTGTGTAATTAACATGAACGTAAACGACGATGGTTTTGTGTAAAGAATTGGCGTCATTTTCGTAATCCGAAATTATGTCCTTCGAAATTAGGTTATTCTGGTGCATCCCTCACCTCGCTTAAACATTCTGACCCACTCGCACCCTCGTGCTCACCCAGTTCGCTCGCCCTTACTGACTCCGTTCATCTATTCACCGGCCATCGAAACTGTACGGGTCTTTGTCATGTCGGCGTCGTGTGTGGCCATCGTCACACAAGTAACTACCAGTGAGTGTCAGAATCTTATTTGGTTCTTCTTGTCTTTACCTAGAGCTGGTAGGTTGGGGATTTTGTTGGCAATGTGTAATGAATGTCGTTTTGATCATGATTTGATCATTTGGAGCTGCAAAAACTCATCATAAGTCCCTTAAACTAGGTACTATGTATGGCCACTAGTAGCTTTGCTTCATCACATAAGTCATATTTTTAAGTGCTTTGCCTCCGGTCCTTCTCTGTTGCCTCAAAAGCAACATTTTTATGAGCAATTTTGTTGAACTCCTATCCTTCTGAATTGTATTTTGTTTTTGCCCATCATTCTTGACATTACATGGTTGTAAAATAAGAGCATGGTTGTGCAAAATTTTCCCTTGAATTAAAAAAAAAAACTGAAGTAGAATTAGGATCTCAAAATGCAAATAACTTGTAAATTCCTGAAAATCTTTGCAAACATTTGTAGTAGTTTCAGGGGAGTCAAACTCTTCAAATCCAAACCCCATAGAAACATTTTTCCCATTTTCAAATGCTTCTTCACGTATTTATGAAAGCAACAAAACCAAAATAAGAGAAGCAACAAAACAAAAATATGAAATATAGCTAAGTCATAAAGAGTTAGAAATAAAACCAATACCTTGACACTCAAAATGCTTCCCTCTTTCATGTGTTCAATTAAATGTTTCTCCTCAGACTTTCATCCATAGTCTTGAAATTTAGGTTCTTGACAAACAGGGACCACCAAAACTATTATCCTCCAAGGAATTTGTGAGCAATGGCTCCGTTAGGTTTTGCAAAACAACAACAACAAATGATTGATGATTATATCAACTTATAGATAATATGTCATTGATTGGAAAATTTTGTTATGTATACTTTCTAATATGTTTCAAAAGAACTCACTTGCTTGGAAGCAAAGTTATGTTTTCCTTTTATATGTAACTCATTTTCCTCTTATATTATTATTGTTGTTGTTGTTTAGAAGTATCAAGGTGCTTGGGTTTGATGCTTCACCAGTTCACATTCACAAGATGTGTGCCTTGACATTCCCATAATGGCAAACTAGAGATATAATAATATAATTGGAAGTCTTGCAACTTTATCCTAAAGCCAAGAGTCTCTTTATTACTATTAGAAAACATTTTTGTTTTCTGTATTCATGGATAATTACAAAATTATTACTTTTTCCTGTTTTGAAAGATTTGGGGTACAACAAAAAAAGTGGGGATAGAATTGCATATAGTAATTATTTATAAATAAAAAATTGAAACCAAGCAGTCTTTATCGTATAATCAAAACTAAAAGTCACACCAATCAAGATGGGAATGATGCTGAGAACCCCATCGATATCATAGGTAGAAAATTTATTTATATAGGTGTTGGAACACCTATTGTTAGCATTTATGATCTTTTTTATTATTATTTTGGAAACGGGAGGAAGGGTTGCTTTAACCAAGAATATTGATACATCCAAAGAGAGGAAAAGCAAAATTATGGTTTTATGTAGCATCTCAGAGTTACTTTCCACTCCCAACCAGCAGATTTTAGTCCAGTTACCATAATAATACAAGTAAAAACCAAAAAGTTAAAACCTCAATTTTGGGTTATTCTTCCATAATAGGACCTCGAGAGTAACTAAGGTGTGTGTATGAAAGGGTAAAAAAGGAGTGGTGTAGGAAATCATAGCTATTGGAGAGAGGATGCAACATCATTTAATGACTTGATAAGAATGATAGGGAGTAAGAGAATTATGCCTTTCTTTTTTAAGGGGTGAGGCCATATATCACATGATAGTGGGATGGTAAGAGATAAGTGAAAATTAGTTGGGAATCTTGGGAGACTAGACACTTTCAAATTTCCTAGACCACTTTCATTTTCTTTAGCATTCATAACCTATCATCACCTTGATACAGGCCTGGGATTAGCATTAATACTATATATAAATTGTATTATATCTCTAATACCTATCATTCCATTTCTTTTTTCATATGCTCTATACAAGTTACTCCCACACTCCTCCCTTTGTGTGCAAGAGAGAAAGAGTTCTGACAAAACCATTCTTAGTCAATGCTTTCCATTTTCCAAAAAACATAGAAGACATAACAGTACAGTTGTAGACTCGCCTAAAACTTATAGCTTGCACAACAACAATAAATTTATTTTCTTCTTTTTTATGAAAATCAAGAAAGAAGGAAACAATAAATTCATTCATGGAGGACAGCCTAAAGGGTAGATTATCCATTGATAGAAGTTAAATTAAAATTACATTATTACTGAACACTACTAGGTGAAACTTATGACCAAAAGAAAAATAGATTATTACTTGAAACGCTTGTAAGCTAAACCTCTAAAAGCTGCTCGAGCTTCCGCTGGTTCAAGGAAAACAACCTGAAATATCATCTCCATATGATTCAAAGGTTGACATAAATATCATTACACAATGAACATGTAATTGTGACAACAATAACTTTTCCAATACCTCACTACTGAAGACAGTTTACCAATCGACTAAATAAGAAAAGTAAGCAACAAAAATGCCAAGATAGGATAATGAGATAGAAAATATGCTTTAAAATCTTAATTCAATACACCCCTCTAACTCCCTAAGACTATTTCATATCCACATACTCTTATAGAAGAAATACTATTAAAACTATAATAAATTACTAGGCTTTGTGCTTGCACTAGTAGTTGTAATGCCACTCATATACAGTTCCTTTAAGATCATGACCTATTGTTTGGTAGGGCTCCATGTTGTTGAACCTGTTGGGGACAAAGTATAGTAGTAGTATTCTATATTTGTATAATGAATCATGGCAATATGTTGGAGTATTTGGCTTACAATGATTTAGTAAACAACACTGAGCATGAACCTATAACCCCCAAAAGTACTACATATCAGAAGGGCAGTAGCAAAGATTTAATAAAGGCCTAGGCAAAATGTTACATAACAACCAAGTGCTGCAAAAAGGGACTGCACAACACATTGAAAAATAAATAATCAGAACATATGAAAATATATCCATCAAATCAATCATAAGAAATTGCATATTTCACTAAATATATACCAACCAAAGAAAAAATAACTACAGTTCTACTACATATACTATCATAAAATTACACCATAAATCATTGAACACAAAATCCCAATCAAATTGTAGGAAACATACCTGAGCAACATACCCAAAGGAAATGAAATTAAGGAAATTTCCAAGAAACTAAAATACAACCATGCGTTATAAAAACCTACTAACCGTGTCGGCCATGGTTTGTTACTAATAATTTGGTAAATCATATAGGTTTATAGGTGATTATTCATACATATATATATTGGTTGTGTGTGAATTAATATTTTTATGGCCTGTTGTATTCCACCCTTAATGTTAGACAATTTGTATTGGTTGTAGGTACTATTATTTGACTGACATAGGAAGTTAAGCCTATTCAAAAAATTTGTTGTTGATTGAGTGAAGATAAACTCGTATAGTTATCATTGTCGGCACTGCACTCAACTTTGTTACTAGCATCTTTGGAGGTATGTATGTCATTCTGACACTTATGTGGTTATTACACTTGTTGATATATGAGTATTGTTTAGTATTATAATTTTCTACATTGTGAGCGAACCATAGTTCCCTGTTTGAGATTTAATACAATGATTAATACAGATAGTTTGGATTAATTCCCTTTATGTTACGTCATACAAATAGTTTGGATTAATACAATGATACACAATTTAATACAATGATTAATACAAACTCTTGCTAAGAGGCCTTTATGTTGCTTTCAACTTGATTTTTGTAATTGTCTACATTCTTTTCTTGCAGATGGCATCAAGAAAGAGAGCGAGAACTGAAGACATCCCTTCATCATCCAACCCATCTCCTTCGACAGTAGCCATGGAACTAGATGCCCAACAAGCACATTCTTTAATTCCTATGTTGCAAAGCTTATTCAAGGGACAGTTGATGATCGTATACAACCAGCAGGAGTTGGCTCACAACAGGCCAATCATATCTATGGAGCAGTTTCTGGAAAAAGTGGCATGGCCTAAAGTTCAGCTCCCTCTGGAAAGAGCCCCTAAGGTTGTTCCTCCTGGACCTATACCAGCTAGGACTGAGCTGACATCAGCTGAAGCACAACCTCTTGTAGTAGATCCACCTGCTTCTCCGGAACTTGAGACATTGTCTCCTCTGGCACCACCTCTGATAATCATCCCCGATGACTCAGCTGATGAAGCCGCTGCTCCTTCTGATTCACCATCTTGCAACATAGACGATGGTTCTAACTTTTCTGACTGGATGGACTGCTGAGGAAGCTATGACTCATACTAACAAGAATGTTGATATCCCTGATGTTTTTGTGTTCTTTTGTTTTTGCCTTTTAGATTATTATTGTATGATCATGGTTTTAGTACAATAATCCCTTTTTGCTAGTTTTATTTATGAACAGTTAGTATGCTTATTCTAAAGCATTTTGAACAGTTTAACTTAGTTTTTGATGACATGGCAGTGAAACACTTTTATCTTTTTGTGAAAATGGTTGTATGCTTTCATTTTAAATTGAGTGCATGATTGTGAAGGAGTTTGTGTTTCTTATCATGAGTTTGAGCAAATATGTATGTTAGACAAAGAAAGAACAAGAATGTGAACTTGCATTTAGAATTGTTAGTCAGTAGAAAGATTGATTGTGAAAGAAAAGCTTGAACCAAAACCGGTGAGAGTGTGAACTTAAACTGTGAGCGAACGACTAGCTGTGAGTTGTGGAAGCAATGCCTTCCAAGATTATTTTGATGATGCCAAAGAATCAAGAGTTAAGCAAATTCCAAAGATTCCAGAATTAAGTTTCAAGAATCAAGATTCAAGAATAATCAAGATCAAGATTCAAGACTCAAGATTCAAGAATCAAGAGAAGACTCAATCAAGATAAGTACTAAAAAGTTTTTCAAAACATTGAGTAGCACAAGAAATTTTCACAAAATCATTACCAAAGAGTTTTACTCCCTGGTAATCAATTACTAATTGATTACCAGTAGCCAACATTGTTTTCAAAACTGATTTACAAAGATGTAATCAATTACCATGAGCATGTAATCGATTACCAATGTTTTAAAATATTAGATTTCAAATTTCAAGAGTCACAACTAGTGATAAAACATTTTTAAATTATTTTAAACTTGTGTAATCGATTACCAGAGTTTCTAAACATTTTGATTTTCAAAATTTAAATATGAAGAGTCACATCTGTTGATGTGTAATCGGTTACACCTTGATGGTAATCGATTACCAGTGACTGATTTTGAAAAATAAATTTCCAAAAGTCACAATTCTCAAAGTGACTTGTTTTTGAAGATTTTTTAAAAGTCACAACTTTTTAAGTGACTAGTTTTCAAAAGAGTCACAATTTTTAAAAGGTGACTAGTTTTAAAGAAATTGCCAAGAGTCACAAACTTTAACTTGAGTCATCAAGAGATTATAAATATGTGACCATGGCATGAATTTCATAACATCTTTCAACACTTTCTACAGAACTTTCTAACTCATTTCTCAACATCTTTTAACAAGTTTCATAACAAGTTTTTTACAGAACTTTCTGATTCATTTCTTTTCATCTTTCTAAAAGTTTTTTTTCAATCCTTTTTCTTTCATGAAAAGTTCTTTGATCAAAAACTTGTGCTATTCTTCTTCATTCACTTCTCCCTTTGCCAAAAGAATAAAAGGACTAACCGCTTGAATTCTTTTGTGTCTCTCTTCTCCCTTTGCCAAAAGAATAGAAGGACTAACCGCCTAAATTCTTTTGTGTCTCCCTTCTCTCTTTCCAAGAGAATTCAAAGGACTAACCACCTAAGAATTCTTTTGATTCTTCCCTTCCCCTTAAACAAAAGATCTCAAAGGACTAAGCGCTGAGATATCTTTTGTTTCCCCTTACAAAGATTCAAGGGACTAAGTGCCTGAGAATTCTTTGTCCCAACACATTGGAGGGTACATCCTTTGTGGTACAAGTGGAGGGTACATCTACTTGGGGGTTGTTATACTGAGAACAAGAGATGGTACATCTCTTGTGGATCAGTTCAAGTGGAGGGTACATCCACTTGGTTATTCAAAGAGAACAAGGGAGGGTACATCCCTTTTGGATCTTTGGCTTGTAAAGGATTTTACAAGGTTGAAAGAAATCTCAAGAACTGGTTGGTTGCTTGGGGACTAGACGTAGGCACGGGTTGTGGCCAAACCAGTATAAATCTTGTGTTTGTCTTCTTCTTCCCTACACTCTTTAATTTTTGCTGTGTTCTTTTAATTGACTTTTGGGTAAGTTTTTATTTCTGTTCTTTACTTTCTTAACATTATAGTAAAAGCCTAATTGAATCTAGTAACATTAAGAAGGATAAATTTTTAATTAGTTAAGACACATTAATAATTAATTCAACCCCCCTTCTTAATTATTCCGAGGTCACTTGATCCAACATGAGTATTAATCTTTGCATGAATCTTTGAATTTTAGAATGAAATGTATAAACAAGAACATGAGGAAGGCCATGATTGTACATACACAAGCTCTTTTGACCAAATAGCTTACCTTGAATGATAATTTCATCCTTTGCTCCCTTTTTGAGCTGAATAATATTGTCAAAAATTTGAACCCTGAACTTAAATAATTATCTCCTGATACCTTGTTTAGATTTTAGGAGAGCATATGGTTCAAGGCAAATTTACTCTAAATTTGGGGAGGGAAGTCAATTAGAATGAAAAGAAAAAGGTTAAGCATCAGCACACACAACAAATAAGTTGTATGTTAAAAAAAAAGAGAAAGAAAAGAATAAATTGTGCTGTTACAATAAGGTTTTAGCAACTTAAGAGGAAAAGATAGTGAGAAAGCTACTTGTATGATACAAGATCATTGGGATAAGTCTAGGATTTGTGCTCTCTTAAAATCTAAACATTTGAATCCTAGAAAAACCAATAAATTGTTGTAGCCAAGTGTCACTACAAGCCTGAAAAAGTCCTTCTGATTCTGTTTATACATTTTTGACTTTATGGCATGAGATGAAATTCAAAGATTGGATCTCCTGTTAGTTGTTATCAATGAATAGCTTACACACTTGTGCGTGAGTGAAACAATGGCCGTGAGACTGTGGATTAAGGTACTTTCCTTGATATTTGTCTTATGATTAACTTCATCTAAATGTATAGTTCACATTTTATTATTCTCTTTGAATAACTGTATATTTTGTAAAGACAAGTGATAGGTACACATTGCTTCATCTTTCTCATCATGCAATCAGAAACTTTTGTAGCATACACCTTTGTACATAGTCACTGCATGTCATTGCCACTTGGGGACAAGTGAGTTGTTCTCTTTTTGCTTGAGGACAAGCAAAATTGTAAATTTGGGGGAGTTGTTAGTCAGTGAAAACGACTAACTTTTGTGTATAAAACTTGTATAAATTGTATCAAACTCTCCCAATTTATGGTTATTTTGTAGTGTTATAAGTATTTTCTGTTAAGTATAGGTAATAAATACTTAGTATTTTCATTTTGTGTGTTTAATAATCATTTTCTCTCAATTTCAGGTTAATTAGGTAAGCTTTGGAAAGTGTTGTTTTCACCTTCTCGCTAAGCCAATTCTCTGGCTTAGCAAGTGTCCGCTAAGCGCAACACTCTTGGGCTAAGCGCGAGGAAGAATCCAGAAGAAGATGAGCTGTACAAGTTCACTAAGCGCACCACTTCAGTTCATCCGCTATGCGAGAAAGGCGCGCTAAGCCAAAAATCACTAACGTGCACTAAGCAGTCCATAAGTGCGCTAAGCACACGAGCACAAACAAGGCCACCTATTTAAGCCTGAAATCAGATTTTGTGAAGGGAGTTTGGACTGGGATTCAGAGCTTTGCATGTCTAGGGTTTCTAGAGAGAGAAAGGTCCAAGTTCTAGAGAGTTTTGAGAGATTTTGCTGTGCAAAGATCTGCAAAGACCAGAGCTTGAAGCAGGAGCCGGTTTGAGAGCTTGAGATAAGTTTGTGAGTGATTGTGAGAGGTGAAGGAGACATCCTCACCACTTGTATTTTTGCAATCTTTCATCTTGTTCTTCTCTTTGTTGTTAAGAAGGCTTCCTAGTATGGAAAGCTAAATCCTCTGTTGGATCTTCCCTGTAGGTACCTGATGTAAATATATTTCTATCTATTTAATGATGTTTTGTGTGTTCTCTGTGCTATCTGCTTTTCATTCCAGTATGCCTTTACCTTGATCACGTAGATGTATGCTTTGTTAGGGTCATTCAATAGTGGAAACTAGTCTGACTCTAAAGTCCTTGATAGTGCAGGGCTGAGTTGTCGTGCTTTCACGAGGAATCGTGGTGCGATAAGTTAGTTGAATATGTGTGTCTTAATGCGGTCCTGGTCGAGTTTAGTCTTACAAGAGGAATCTGCAGACGATGCTTGATTAGGATTAGGCTAAACTATCATGAGGAATCAGGGTTTAGTATCTCAGGAGATACTATAAGAACACATGAGCATTGTTAGATAGAGAATATCTTTTTAGCATCAGACACCTATTAGGAAGACCAACATGTTCTCTACTTGTTTTTATACATCATTTCTCTCACGTGATTTTCTTTCTTTTTGCACAGGTAGTTTATACACCTGTTCATATTCACACTTACTTGTACACACCAGACACCTATTTGCTGAAATAACTTACCAAATAACACAAGTTCCCCGAGTGTTCGATACTCGATTCTTACCGTTTTATACTACTTGTGCGATCCGATGCACTTGCCGGAAGCCGAACACCTACATGTGGCGTATCATGCTACAAAGTGAAGTATGCCAAATGTAGTGATGATCCAGCCATAAACAACAATCATCCAACAAAGGTGTGCTGGTATCTTCCAATAATACCAAGGTTTAAGTGATTGTTTGCTAATGCAGATGATGCAAAATACCTTACATGGCATACACATGGCAGAAAAAATGATGGATTGCTTTGTCATCCCGCAGATTCTCCCCAATGGAAGACAATTGATCAGTTGCATCCGAATTTTGGACAGGATTCAAGAAGCCTAAGGGTTGGTCTTGCTTTCGACGAAATCAATCCTTTTGGTAACTTGAGCACCAACCATAGTTCATGGCCTGTTTTGCTGATGATTTACGACCTTTCTCCTTGGTTGTGCATCAAGCAAAAATACATTTTGTTTTGTATGATGATAGCCAGTCCAAGACATCTAGGAAATGATATTGATGTCTATCTTGCTCCCTTGATTGAAGACTTGACAAAATTGTGGGTACACAGGGTTGATGTGTGTGATGGGAATCTTCAGCAAACCTTCAGGCTGCGTGCAATGATATTTTTCACCATTAACGACTTTCCAGCTTATGGGAATTTGAGTGGATATAGTGTGAAAGGACATCACATATGTCCTATATGTGAGAAAGACACAAGTTACAACCAACTGAAGCATGGAAAGAAGACAATATATATAAGGCATCAAAGATTTCTGAAACCTTATCACCCGTATTGGCGACTGAAGAAAGCATTTAATGGAACATTTGAGTTTGAAAGTGCACTAATACCGTTAGCTGGACACAAAATTTTTGATAGGGTGAAGGACATCATAACTATCTTTGGGAAGACACATAAAAAGGATGGGTCCAAGAAAAACATTTGGAAGAAAAGGTCAATATTCTTTGATCTTCCTTACTAGTGTGATCTACATGTATGACATTGTCTAGACGTAATGCTTGTCGAGAAAAATGTGTGATAGTTTAATTGGAACCCTTCTTAACATTAAAGGAAAGACAAAAGATGGTTTGAAATGTTGTTAAGATTTGGTAGACATGGGTATACGAGAGCAGTTGCATCCAGTATCACAAGGTCATCGAATGTATTTGCCCCCAGCATGTCACACAATGTCAATGACAGAGAAAAAAAGATTTTGTCATTGTTTAAAAAACATTAAAGTCTCACAAGGATACTCTTCAAATATCAAGAGCCTTGTATCCGTCAATGATCTGAAATTGGTTGGGTTGAAGTCTCATGATTGTCACGTGTTAATGCCACAAGTCTTGCCTATAGCCGTTCGTGGTATATTGTCTCACAAAGTTACGGTTGCCATAACTCAGTTGTGTTTTTTCTTCAATGCAATCTGTAGCAAAGTCATTGACCCTCAACAGTTGGATGAGTTGGAAAATGAGGCTTCCATTATTGGCAGACCCTAATTTTGTCCGGAGACTATCATTCACTAATGTTTTGATTCTCGCTATCCGAACTGCGTTGTTCGACACCAGTTACAGCACAAGACGAAATATCGTTCAATGTTTTGATCAAGAATGCAAAAGATACCATAAAAGAGGGGCAAAAGGGTTTTTTTATCGAGTTCCTGGACCTTAGCTCGCTCAGGCTAGCCTCAGGCTAAAGGAACCAGCTCGCCTAGGTGAGCCAGTTACTTCAAGAGTAAGTCTCAGCTCGCCTAGGCGAGCTGCCATGGTCCTAAGTGCCCTTTTTTCCTATAAATAGGCATGAAGGGGAGCTGAGGAAGGGGTTCTAGCATTGAGGAGTGAAGGAAATTGAGAGAAATAAGTGAGAAGAAGAAGAAAGAAGAGGAAACGAAGCCGAGGCGCTGCCAAATTGCAACTATGATTAATCTCTACATCGTTCTTTGTTCGGTGTTCTTTGTGTGACCATCGGTTAGTTGTTTTTTTTAAGATTTGAATGTGATCTATGCACCCTTAGGGGTCCCCTTCATTGTTTTGTGTGTATTCCTTTTTGGAAGACGCACCTTTGGCTTTTCACCTCGCCCTCCCAAAATGTGAATGTATGAATACATGAATTTTGATGATGTCAAAGAAGAATCAAATAAGGCAGCCTAAAAGGATAAGTGATCGAGGCCGTACCCGAATCAAATAAACATTAAAAATGCAGTATCTAGGAAGTGATCCTAGGTCATCTCCCAACGAGCAATGGTCAACCAAACATTCATAACAGATAGTAATAAAACAGTAACGAATTGGGGGGGGGTTGTTTGTTTTTGTAAATTAAACAACAAGTAAATTTGAATTAGAAAATATCAAAATTAAAACACGTTGCTTCCCCTTGATTCACAAGCAAGTCTCTTATCCTAGGTTACGAGAATTTATCCTTTATCAGTTCAACCACTTAATCCAACCCTAAATTAAATTACTAAGCGAAATTTAACACAAGGCATTCATTATGTGATTAAGCAACACATACACCAATTACTCATAAACGATCATTAAGCATGAACGTAAATTAAGTACAGAGACAATTAATCAAGCACTAAGCATGCATGAATTAATAGCAACAAATTCAGAGTAATTAGTGAAGAGGAAAAACTGAACAGAATTTAACAGTAATAATAGAACCTCAAAGAGAATTGTGCTTGATCCTCAAGAGAAAACAACACTGGGGACTTAGCCTTCCATTAATCAATAGAGAACGAAATTATAGATTGAATAACGAAATTTTATTGATAAAACTAAAAGTCAGAACTGGAATTGCAAAAACGAAAATTAAAGGAGAAAGAGAAGAGAGAAGAGAGGGCCTAAACTAGAACCTTGGTGCTGTTATATAGTTTTCCCAGCCCCAAAGCTTACAAATCTGTTTTAAATCCAAGCCCATAAATAAAATCAAATCAAATCTAGATAAGATAAGATAAGATAAGATCTAGATGAAATAATGTCTAGATGAGATCAAATCTAAATAATATCTAGATAAGATAAGATAAGATCTAATTTTGTAGAATAAAATAGTCTGCCCTCTTCAAGCCCAAGCCCAATTTTGGATTCAAGCCCAAGCCCAATTCTGGATTCAAGCCCAATGCTTCATTAATTCCTGAAATTAGATTAAAAACATCAAATTAGCGGAATGGGCCCAAATAATAAAATTGCCTAATTAATTTGATAATTAAGACTAATCAGTACTTAAAATGGTGCAAAAAGGGTTAAGAAATAGGAGAAAATAATGGCACATCAAAACCCCCCATACTTAGCCTTTTGCACTCCTGGGCAAAATGAAATAAAGAACAAAATCCAAGGATATCAAAGAGAGACAAACAAAAACATTTACATATTCCTCAATGAACATCAAGGAATGAAAGGAATGGGTAACATCTAACATGAAGAGATCCAAAGAGTCAAGGCATTCATGAAAATCATCCAAGCAACCCAATCATGGCAAAATAGTAAATCAGCTCAAGAATGAAAAGTGATAAAGCCTCACAAGATATACACTCTATCTCTCAAGTGTCTAGGCTACTATTAACCCTCAAAGCACCCATGAAAACCAACACCACATAAACTTGGCAAGATTCTACAATTGACAATCAACCCATAAACACAAGCACATGAGGATCAAAAGGTCTTTTAGGGTTGTAATGGGGCCAAGGACAAGGTAGGGAAAAATATGGAATAAGTTGCTAAATCCCAAAGGAATAGAGGAGCAATGGGGAATAAGTGGAAATTAAGCACAAGTAATAAACCCAAACCTTTTAATATCAACAAAATCAACCAAGGCTCCCAAATCAAGTCCTCATAACAAAACCTCATTTATTCAACTTCACTTCTTTTCTTCTTCTCTTTTTTTTTTTCTTTTTTTTTGAACAGTACAAATTTGCAGAATTTGCAGCAATTGAAATTTTTTTTTCAATTTTTTTTTTCATTTTTTTTGTTAACAATACGAATTTGAGGATTAAAGCAAGAACTAGGCAATATACCGATACATCAAGCATGGCCAAAATAAAACATTAAGCATGACCAAAAATTATATCTTCCAATGAAACATACCCCCCACACTTATTCCCAACTTATTTCCAAAACAATTCCAAAGCTCCAAAATTCCTTAAGGGTAAGGTGATATCATGGTTTTTCACTTAAGGCTTGTAATGAGATTCAAAACAAAGAAAGGGGAACATAGGCTCAAAGGGGCTATCAAAGGAATTAATTCAAGGTAAGTCCATTTGGCTAGAAGTTTATAAGAACAAAATTGCTTAAATCATTTCCAAATATGCATGTGAATTAGGAAGCATCAACAAGAATCAAGCCAAGGCTATTGTGCAAGCAATCAATGGGGCAAAACACACCAAAATATTATGATGATGGATGGCTCAAATTCTCACAAAGGTAAACTTATCACTTTCAAATTGAGCTTTCAAAACTATCATGACATGTACAGGAAAAACAAGGACTTCAAATCACAAAATGTCAAGAGACTTTTATTTTCAGAACAATTACCCATTTCTTGAACATATCCTATAATTCAAAGAAAAATATACAAAGTTGTACATGCAAACAGAATTAACCTAAAATAGTAAACTAGAAACCCAACAAAACTAACAAAACTAAAAAATTTAACACAAACAAAACTTACAAAACCAAAACCAAAGAACACTCCCCCCCATACTTAAACAACACATTGTCCTCAATGTAGCACAATTAAAAGATTAAAAGCAATTAAACCATCAAATAGAATCGGACAAATGTAATAAAAGTAAAGAAGGAGATAGTAAAAGGAGAACTCCCTAAGTCATGGTGGAAAAGAAGTAAGCTGAAGTAAGGAGATCTTTTGAGCAAGGACAACCCCCAATGTGTAATTGGATGCATCACACATTAGCTCAAATGGGACTGTCCAATCAGGTGCCTGAATGATAGGGGTGGTAGTCAGTGCTCTTTTGAGGCAATGAAAGGCCTCTTTGCATTTATCATTAAAGTCAAACTCCACCTCTTTTTGCAACAAGTTGGATAATGGAAGGGCTACTTTGCTAAAATCGCTTATAAAGCGCTTGTAGAATCCTGCATGACCAAGAAAAGATTGCACCTCTCACACGCAAGAGGGGTAAGGCAATTGTGAAATAACAGAATTTTTGCAGGATCTACTTCAATGCCCTTTTTGGAAATAATGTGGCCTAAACTATGCCTTGCTCAACCATAAAATGACATTTTTCAAAATTTAGAACAAGGTTAGTTTCAGTGCATCTATTCAAAACCTTTTCCAGACTATCCAAACAAACATCAAAAGAGGATCCATATACAGTGAAATCATCCATAAACACCTCTATGCAATTTTCTAAAAAATCACTAAAAATACTAATCATGCATCGCTAGAAGGTACCAGGGGCATTGCATAGGCCGAAAGGCTATGAATGTATGTATACATGATTTTGATGATGTCAAAAGAAGAATCAAACAAGGCTCATTTTGCTTCAAGATTAATACAAGATTGTTTCAACAAACAAAGCCTTGATTCAAGATTTCTTCAAGATCAAGCCTTGCCTCACAATGAAAGGTTTCAAGTCATTCTAGGCACATGTAATCGATTACCAATGGTTTGAAAGTGTGTAATCGATTACACATCATATGTAATCGATTACCAGAGACTCTGAACGTTGGGAATTCAAATTTTAAATGAAGGGTCACAACTGTTCAAGAAAAACAACTGTGTAATCGATTACACTAATTCTGTAATCGATTACCAGAGAGGATTTTCAAGGAATATCGTCAATAGTCACATCTTATCATTTGGATTTTGAATGGCCATCAAAGGCCTATATATATGTGTGACTTGGGATGAAATTGAAGAGAGAGTTTTGCTTGGCAAAAATGTCTTATCCTCTCAAAAGACAATGAGAGAGATTCCAAAAGAACTTCATTGTCAAATGCTCTCTCAAGAAATCCTTGATCAAACACTTGCAAAATCTATAAGGATTCTTACATGATCTTCATTGTAATATTCTTCTCTTGAAGAGAGAATTCTTCTTCCATTCTTCTTATTCAATGAGATTGGTTAAGAGACTGTGAGTCTCTTGTTGTAAAGGATTCCTGAACACAAGGGATGGGTTGTCCCTGTGTGGTTCAGACTTTGTAATGGATTTTACAAAGATAGTGGAAATCTCAAGTGGGTTGCTTGAGTACTGGACGTAGGCACGGGTTGTGGCCGAACCAGTATAAAACTGTGTTTGCATTCTCTCTTCCCTTATCACATTTATGTTATTGCAATCAATTTTGCCTTGCATGTTTATAGAACATTATTAAATTGATTGTTTTTGCTTCTTCTGCATTCTAAGCCTATCCCTCTTAAGATTATTGAGGCCACAAGAGCAATAGTGATTTGCATATAACCAGAAAAACCATCAAGGAAACAGTAGTGAGATTTACCTGCCAGGCGTTCAAGCATCTGGTCAATGAATGTCAGGGGAAAATGGTCCTTTTTGGTAACCTAGTTCAGCCTCCTATAGTCAATGCAGACTCTCCAACTGTTCTGCACTTGAGTAGGAATCAACTCCTCCTTCTCATTTGTGATCACGATGAGGCTGATTTTCTTTGGGACTACCTGGACGAGACTCACCCATTGGCTGTCGGAGATAGGTTAAATGATTCCAGCTTGCAAAAGCTTGGTTACCTCCTTCTTCACTACATCAAGAATCACCGGGTTGAGTCTTCTTTGTGGCTGTCTTACTGGTTTAGCCCCATCCTCTAAATTTATTCGATGCATACATGTGGATGGGCTAATACCATAAATGTCCGCCAGGGTCCAGCCTATAGCCTTTTTATGCTTCTTGAGAACTAATAACAGCTTCTCCTCTTGCTCATCAGCAAGGGAGGCAGATATAATTACTGGAAAACTTTTGCTATCATCCAAGTAAGTATATTTTAAATTTGATGGTAGAGGCTTCAATTCTGGTGTGCTCAGCTGGATAGTGGTAGAAAGAGATGGTTTCTCAGCCTGTACCTCATAAAGAAAGTTAGAAGCATGTGTACTTCTTGAAACATGGTTAGTTTTATCTGACTTTATAAAATCAATCTCAAGAGGTAAAACATCAGACATGTAATCAATATCAAATTCAGATTCACTCTCAGCATCAAATTCAGACATATGATCAAGTACAAATTCAGATTCAATGCATGAAGAGTGACAGGCATGCAGATTAGAATGAAGATCAGTCATGTATTCATCAACAATATGGTCAATTATTTCAACACGAAATACTAAAAGATCTTCAGATGGGTGTTTCATAGCATCAAGAATATTAAAATGAACAGTTATATCACCAAACTCCATAGATAGTGTGCCTGCATATACATCTATCTTAGTTCTAGAAGTTTTCATAAAAGGTCTGCCTAGAATGATGGGAACTGATCCTTTAGAAAATCCCTCCTCCATATTCAAAATATAAAAATCAACAGGGAAAATCAGTTCACCAACTCTAACTAGGACATCCTCTATGAAACCAGCAGGATAGGCAACACTTCTATTAGCTAAATGAATTACCACATCAGTTGACTGCAAGGGACCAAGAGATAGAGAATTAAAAATAGACAGAGGCATCACACTAACAGAAGCTCCTAAATCTAGCATGGCATTGTCAAACTTATTGTTCCCTATAATACAAGGTATGCTGAATGTACTTGGATCTTTACATTTTTCAGGGATTTGGGGAACAGATTTACCAATCAATGCGGAGACATTTCTGCCCATACTAATTCTTTCACTTCCTTTAAGCTTCTGCTTATGAGTGCACAACTCTTTCAAGAATTTAGCATATCTTGGAATTTGCTTTATTGCATCCAGCAGAGGTATGTTTACTTCTACTTTTCTAAATGTTTCCAAGATCTCATTCTCTGTCTCTTCCATTTTTTTGTTGGAAATTGCTCTTGGAGGGAATGGAAGAGGGATATGTTGCTTCTCTTTAGAGTCACCTGCATAGAAATTGTTAGGTAACTTACTCTTTCCATTTTTGTCATCATCTTTTTCTGGAGTAGAGTGAGGTTGGGCAGGTTCATTGGCTGGTTGAGGTTCTTGACACTGCTTTCCTGATCTCAATGTAATGGCACTCACATTTTTGGGATTCTGGACAGATTGAGAAGGTAATCTGTCAGAATTCTGGGACTGTTGTTGATTTAACTGTGTAGCCAATTGTCCCATCTAATTATTTAAGCACTGAATGGAGGCTCTGGTCTCTTGTTGAAACTGCATGTTTTGCATAGTCTTTTGCCTCACAAGTTCTTCAAGGGAAGGTTGCGGAGGAGCCTCAACTGTTTGTTGTTTCTGGGGCTGTTGCTATTGAATTGGCGGAGGAACGTATGGTCTGCTTGGGCCAGCAGCATTCTGAAAATAAGGCTATTGTTGTTGCTGCTATTGTGAAGGATTCAACCATCTAAGATTGGGATGATTCCTCCACCCGAGATTGTACCTGTTGTTGGAGAGGTCATAATTGTTCTGTTGTGGCTGATTTTGCTGTTGAGGTTGAGGAGGTTTGTTGTAGATATTTGCAGCATAAGCTTCAGGCTATTCAATTGCTTCATATTGTTGCATAAAAGGGCAAAGGTCTGTGTGGTGGTCGGCATAGGAGCATAAACCATAGAGTCTGGCGACAGGTGCAGATTTTTGATTCATGGCCAGTTGGGTTACCAGGTTAACCAAGGCATCTAGTTTACCTTCAAGCTTCTTAGTCTCACCTGATGAAGATGAATTCGTGGCTACTTCATGCACTCCTCTAATGACAATAGCATCACTTCTGGCACAAAATTGCTAGGAGTTGGAAGCCATCTTCTCAATTAAATTTTTGGCTTCAGCAGGGGTCATGTCTCCAAGGGCTCCACTACTGGTAGCATCTATCATACTTCTCTCCATGTTACTGAGTCCTTCATAAAAATATTGGAGGAGAAGCTGCTTAGAAATCTAGTGGTAAGGATAACTGGCACATAGTTTCTTAAATCTCTCCCAGTATTCATATAAGCTCTCTCCATTGAGTTGTCTAATGCTTGAAATATCCTTTCTGATGGTCGTGGTCCTGGAAGCAGGGAAAAAAATTTTCTAAGAACACTCTCTTGAGGTCATCCCAGCTCATGATGGACCGTGGAGCAAGGTAATAAAGCCAGTCCTTCGCCACTCCCTCTAAAGAATGAGGAAAGGCCTTCAAAAATATGTGATCCTCTTGGACATCTGGGGGTTTCATGGTGGAGCAGACAATATGGAATTCTTTCAAATGTTTATGCGGGTCTTCACCTGCAAGGCCATGAAACTTTGGAAGCAAATGGATCAGTCCAATTTTAAGAACATATGGGACATCCTCATCAGGGTATTGGATGCACAAGCTTTCATAGGTGAAATCAGGTGCAATCATTTCCCTTAGAGTCCTCTCACGGGGTGGAGGTTGTGCCATGTTCTCATAATGTTCAAAATCAGAATGTTCATAACAATAATGCTCAAAATCACCAATAACAGAATGCTCAGGATGCTCAAAAGGTACTAAATGATGTCTGACTAATCTATGAAATGTCCTATCTATCTCAGGATCAAAGGGTTGTAAGTCATATGGATTGCCTCTAGTCATACACTATATTCAGCATGCACAACTAGTTGCCTTCTTATGTAAGTAATAGTGTAGGTTTGAACTACAGCTACCATTAAATGATATCCAAATGACTTCAAATTTTGTGGGAAACCTTATAAAATGATGAGAAGATAGCACAAAAAATTTCAAACAGAAATTCAAAGTCTAACTATAAAAGCTAAAAATGACAAGTTAAGAAAAATAAGAGAATACTTGGAAAATAAAAAACTTTTGACAGAATTGCAATTTTTGGAAGAAGGAGACCTCAGCCGGCCTACGGCAGGTTGTGATGGCATGGGAAATTTGTTTCTACCCCAAATACATATACAATAATTGCGATTCTGATAACCGGAGCAAAAGTTATGGTCGTTTGAAGTTTTGACAAAAATCAAATTTGCTACTTTTTGGGAACTTTCAAATCTGACCAAACTAAAGGCTCCAGCTATTTTTCCCACAAAATATGGATCAAAAGAAGTGAACTCAAAAAAATTCAGCCAAAAATAACAACTATAGCTACCAAAACAAAAAATTCTAATTAATTCAGCAAGGGTGGTCTCTAAAATCCGTCGCTAAGGGATTTCCACCACTACCCTGTTTTCCAATTCAACAAAAGTGGTCGCTAAATCTGTCGCAAAACACTATTAACAGCAAAACACCAAAACTGAAACAGGGGAAGCGCTGAACAGAAAAACTAAAATAGAACACACAATAAACAAAATAACAAGGTACTAAACAATACTAACACAATACTAACACAACACGAAAGAATTAAACACTAGCACAAGAATTAAACACTAACACGACACTAGCTATTGTGTACCTTTGGACACTGCTCCCTGGCAATGGCACCAAATTTGATCGAGGCCGTACCCGAATCAAATAAATATTAAAATGTAGTAACTAGGAAGTGATCCTAGGTCGTTTCCCAATGAGCAATGATAAACCAAATGTTCATAACAGATAGTAGGAAATAGTAACAAATTGGGGGGGGTGGGGGGGGTTGTTTACTTTTGTAAATTAAACAACGAGTAAAATTGAATTAGAAAATATAAGAATTAAAATACGTTGCTTCCCCTTGATTCACAAGTAAGTCTCTTATCCTAGGTTGCGAGAATTTATCATTTTTCAGTTTAACCACTTAATCCAACCCTAAATTAAATTACTAAGCGGAATTTAACATAAGGCATTCATTATGTGATTAAGCAACACATACACCAATTACTCATAAACGATCATTAAGCATGAATGTAAATTAAGCGCAGAGACAATTAATCAAGCACTAAGCATGCATGAATTAATAGCAACAAATTCAGAGTAATTAGTGAAGAGGAAAAACTGAAAAGAATTTAACAGTAATAATAGAACCTCAAAGAGAACTGTGTCTGATCCTCAAGAGAAAACAACTCTGGAGACTTAGCCTTCCATTAATCAATAGAGAACGAAATTATAGATTGAAGAACGAAATTTTATTGATAAAACTAAACATCAGAACTGGAATTGCCAAAAACGAAAATAAAGGAGAAAGAGTAGAGAGCCTAAACTAGAACCATGGTGTTGTTATATAGTTTTCCAGCCCTAAAGCTTACAAATCTGTTTTAAATCCAAGCCTATAAATAAAATAATATCAAATCTAGATAAGATGAGATCTAGATGAAATAATATCTAGATGAGATCAAATCTAAATAATATCTAGATAAGATAAGATCTAATTTTGTAGAATAAAATAGTCTGTCCTCTTCAAGTCCAAGCCCAATTCTGGATTCAAGCCCAAGCCCAATGCTTCATTAATTCCTGAAATTAGATTTAAAACATCAAATTAGCTGAATGGGCCCAAATAATAAAACTGTCTAATTAATTTGACAATTAAGACTAATCAGTACTTAAAATGGTGCAAAAAAAGGTTAAGAAATAGGAGAACATAATGGCACATCAACCCTCCAGGGGATATAGTCTGGAGAAGAGAGAGGCTACATCTGATGAAATGCCCTTTTATGCTCCTTTAGACCTTTAACAACTTGGTTTGATGGTCATCTTCAACGTAGCTCTTCCATGGAATTGTTCCAAGTCTGGGGAGTTCTTCCTTGTAGAAGACATCCACCATGAAGATCTTGAGAAAAGTCCAACCTTCTCAGAATGGGAATTCTCTGATTATGATCCCCATTTGTGTCTTTGCCTAAACAAGTACAAAGAAGAAATTAGGGCAAGGCAAGTTCCTTTAGATGACTACAAAGACTAAATGTGCATCTACCTTTCATGATAGGCTCTCAGTTTCTGTGTCTTGCACACTTTGGAACTAAGTTCCAATTAGCAATGGACAAGCCAATTTTGATTCCTACGGCAAATTGCTACAAGGGCAGAAAGAAGCTAATTGAAGACGATAAAGATACACCCTTATCCGCTACATCAAGGCAAGGCTAGGCAGACTCTTCAAACATGAAATGGTTGTACTGCATCAGAAAAAGGAGCTTGTAAACATGGATTGGCAAGCTCTAAAAAGGTATTATAGATTGGGAGCTCATTGCTCTGGTTTGGAACCTAAAGAGAAGCCATCATTCGATGGAGTTCATCATACCACAGGGAACTACTTTCAAACTATCAACCATAATCCTTTTCTAGTTGATTCACCATCCAACCGCATTTGTGTATGGAAGAAAGAACTTGTTACTATGTCTGAGTGCAACTTTTCATTCACTTTTCATCTTCCACACTCCACTTGCACCTTCATTCATCAAGTTAAGCCAATCATTGAAGAGGTGGATTCTAATGATGAGACCCATGTTGCTACTGAAGATATGGCCATGGAAGTCTATGTTGGTCCTCCTCCATCCCGAGAGTATGTGTATTTTCTTGAGAAAGCACTACTCAGAACCAGGGAGGCACTTGTTGAAGCTCTTCATGATAAGGCTCATGCTGAAAGAAAAGCCAAGAGGTGGAAACTCTTTGGGGATTTCTTATTTCAGAAGTTCCCTGAGACCCTAATGGGCATCTTCACTAATGACGACTCTGGGGATGAGTTCTTTCGCAAGCTAGAGGCTAATGAAGCAGAAGAAGTTGCCAAACAAAAGGGGAAGAAGAACAAAGCAACAAAAGCAGAAGATGCAAAAGTTGAGGGTGAGATTTTCTTAAAATCTTTAAACTCTTATTCTTTTTATTGTTCATCTACTATCTATGTAATATACATCTGATGAATAAAATGAGAGTTTGCTTATTAAAGGACTTTATCTCAAAGTCCTATGATGCATTATGCTTTTATATTGCATCTAATAAGACTGACATTACACTTGATTGTCATTATATATATCATATATATGTCTTCAACTTTTACATATGTATTTGTTTGACATCATCAAAAAGAGGGAGATTGTTAAGTCAAAAGACATTTATGTCCTAAAGACAAATTAAAACTCTTAATTATTTTGATTTGATACAAATAAATACAAATGGTAAAAGTTGTGTCTGATGTGTTATCAAATCATGGTATGTATTTTTGCATTTGTGCTTTCAGACTATACATCCATATAAGACGATCTAGCATAAAATTAAGTAGTGCATTTAAGACCTTTATTCAATACTACGTGTCTGAGATTCTATCTTAAAGCATTCTTCTAGTATCTGTCAAAGTTCTATGAAGAATAAATGAAGTCCACAATCTGGAAGTATTGATCCTCATCAAAATGTGCGCTCTATTGGTGTTGATCTGTTGTGATGAAAGAAGTGACTTTCTTGCTGAAGTACAAAACACGCTAACCTATCAACATGGACTTTGCATGAAGAAGGGATGTGCATTTAATGCAAGCATTAAATGCTCCAACAGGCTCAAGACTTTAGACGAAGAACAGAGTGAAGAATCCAACCAATGTGAGATAACAAATACTTGAAGATAGAGGCTATAAATAGAAGAAGCTTTCACGGAACAAGATACAAACCATCTTGCGTGAATATATTCTTTCTTGTAAAGCTTTCTGTAATTCTTTGTGTAGATACTAAGCTCTCAAAACACCTTGTAAAAATTAAGAGAAATGACTAAAGTGTTGAGTGCTTTATCCACCTATAAGACGATCACATATTAGTGATAAGTGCCATATTTTAGTTATTTTTGGGATTAAAATGTTAGCACTTATCTTTTGATTGTAATAGTTTTCTTATAAACTCCCCTTAAATCTAATTGTTTTAGATATTGTACATTTATTAATGTTTTTGTTTAAATATGGAAGATTCATCCATGCATTCCTTATGTTTTGATGGTTATTTGTTAGATCTAAAAACCAAGCCAAAGATATATAAAACTTACTTTTTCAGTGAAAACCTTGTGTGCAAAATGTATCAATAATGGATTTTAAAATACTTTTATAAGCTAAAGAAAAGCAGTAAAAATATTGTTAGGTCTGGACAACGACTCTTATCATCTACCTTGGATTTTGATGAATAACAAAAATTGTAAATTACTGATGTTCTAATGAGCTTTTGACAAAAGGATAGGTTAAAATATTAAAGGACTTGACAATATGTTGTATCATCCAAGAAAGATTGCTCTGCTTACTATCTATCCAATGTCCACCATACTTAAATCAAAAGGCGTCCACTCTCTATGAAAATTAGTGTTATACATTGTGTTTATGGTTATTCCACGCGTCCAGCAAGTAAGTAACTCACACCTTTTGGAGATATCAACATTAGGCAAAAAGTCTATGATAACCAAAAAAGGGAAGTACATGTGTTTTATCCTATACAAATTCATTGTCTCTCTTTATTTTGAATTGCTAACATTTGAATTTAATGAAAGAACAGAGTAGAAGGAACTAAAAGGTACTCACATAATATTCTCTAAAGGTCGCTTTCGCTAAGGACAAAGATCGCATGGTGTTGTCTGTACTATCGTCCAATTCCTCGCAAATAAGAGCACACCACATAACCTCATCTTTCAGTGTGAGACAATGGTCTTTTCCAGGAATCGACATTGATCTCATAACAAATCCTTCACTAAAGTCTATAAAAGGCAATCTCTACCCAAGAATCAAAGAGAGAAAAACTGACGAATAAGCAAGAACTTATCTAAAGTGAAACTCTGCTGAAATTATTGGATGACTAATACAAAGTTTTTATCTGTTTATTCTTTGCTAAGCAAATTTATTTTGTATTTGAGCTTTATTGTTTATCCACTCTTTGAATGTTGTTGAATACTTATATTCATTCAAACTATTGTTTGTGAAAGCCAGGAGTGACTTAGTGTTAAACAATACTAGGGTTTCTTAGATTCAGTGGGAGTATAAGAAAGTACCGAAAGTGGTATTAAGAATACTTGTAAAGCCAAGAGTGGCAGGCTAGAATACTTGTTTTGTAATCAAGTTTTGATTATTGGAACTGTTTACTATAGAGTAAAGGAGAACTAGACATAGCTTAGGCTGAGTGGACCAGTATAAACCAAGTGTTTCTACTTCTCTCCTTTATGATTTATTAAGCATTCCATTTGTACTCTCTATCGCCTCTTTTTATACCAAGTGTTTATTTGAATGATTTTTTTTAAAAGATTCTTTCTTCTCAAGTCTCTAGACAATCAAATTTGTCTTTATTAAAACTTGTTTTTCTTTTTAATGGACAACCCACCATTCTTCTACATTTCTATATATATGCATTATAAGTTGTAAAAGTTTTTGTATATCTTTGATAAACACACTATTCAACTCCCCCTTCTAGTATGATTGTTGTTATTTCAAATACTTCATTTTATACTGGTTCACTAAACTTGAGCTACGTCCAGTTCTCATTTACCAACCAGTAAAGGGTTCCACTGATCAAACTTGATTACAACAAGTATTCTCAAGGCCACTATTGATACAACCCTTAGACTCCCCCTGAATCTAAGAACACCCAAGTATTATTTTATCGCTAAGTCACTCCTAACTTTCACAAACAAAAGGTTGACATTGAATTAGAGATTCTTTGCAACACTCAATGAGTGAATTTACAATGAAGTTCTAATCACTCTCAAGTACTTTGTATTTCACAAAGTATAGACTTTCTTAACTCAGTGTGTTTTCCACAAATGCTTTTCTTTTCTCTTCTTTTTCTATTTGTGTTCTTTGATGTTGTTCTTCAATCCTTGATGTTGTATTTATATGTAGAGAAAGGCTCGGAAGTTGGAATATCTTCAAGACTGAATAATATGACTGTCGTGCAGCTTGATCTTGTTACTTAGAATCGAAAGATACTACGTGTTTTTGTTTGATAGGATCTTAACTTTCCATATATGTCATTCATAACTCAATAGTGTTGTTAGACTTATAAAAGGAAATATAAGATTGATTTGCAGATATATTCCTTTTAATACATAATCATATGAACTGGCATAAATGGATAATTCAAATAAAATGCATATTCCAATCGGTGTTTGGATGGACTGAACGAGTACTTCCTGCTTCTACTAGACGAGGTATCCACTAATGGATAAGTCTCACCCGGTGTTGCTTTCAATCATCAAACTTGCAGACTTACATGTAACGAAATGGTTAACACAAATTTATGTCTTTATTTTCATCAAAACCTTAAGAGATGTCTAGTTCATCTAGTGATGGATTGTCCAGTATCTAACGATCTCCCATTTTTTTATGATGACAAACTATATAAATTTTGAGCAATGAATATAGTACGTATATGCTAAAATAGTTTTAGTATGAATGACAACAGATCAAAATGCTATGTGTGGTAGCTTTCAGCTCCCCCAAAGTCTATTATACTTATGCATGAGTAGATGCTACTTTAAACACAGATATATTGGATTCTTTTAAAACACCTTATTGTATTAGCTGGCTAGTGTTTACATAAAAAAAATTCTTTCTTATATTTCTCCCCGTTTTGTCATTAGCAAAAAAATAGTGGGTTTGAAGGTGAAAGAAGCGATAGGGGACATCATTGTTGATCCTAAGTGGGTGGTGGTTATGGTAGAATATCAGAGTGACTATGTGGTGGTGGAAGTGTTTAAGGGAATGGTTGTTTATGGTGGAGGGTTAAGGCTAAGTGTTTGTTTTTGGGTAGGGGTTGGAAAATTGGATGGAACAATTATTGGTGGTTGAGGTTGGATGGGTGAAAGTGTTGTTTTCACAGGAGTTTGTCATGTTGAGCAGAGAAAAAGATTAGGGTTTTTGTGAGGTTTTCTTGAGAATTCTTGCAAAGATAGTGAAGATAGACTGTTGCCCTGATCTGAAGGAGTTTATAAGGAATATGGGTGATTTCTCTGGGCTTTTAAAAAATAATTAAGAGGCTCGTTACTTAAGGATAGCTCAGTAGTCAAAATGCAACGTTTTTTTTATAAGGTGTGGAGTTTTCAATATATCCCTTGTCCACTCGTAGTCGTCCAGTCATGTATGTATGTATGGCCATTGGATGATGTGTCCTTTGGATGCAGAGTGTACCTTTTCAGGCATTTAGATGTTAATTATTCATTTACTAAGGCCATTCTAAGTTGATACCTTAACAGAATCAGCCTTTCTTCAGTGGGGGATTTTGTAAAGAAGTCAGCAAGCTGACCATCAATGGATACAAACTGTTCCCTTCTGAACACGGTCTCTTAGAAAATGATGCTTAATTTGTATATGTTTGGCTCATGAATGCAAAGTAGGGTTTTTAGAGATACTTATTGCAGCTTTATTATCACAATAGATAGGTATGTTTTCTTCATATATACTAAACTTTTTCGGTTGATTCTTTATCCATATCAATTGAGTACAACTTATTGTTGATATATATTCTGCTTTTACAGTGGATAGTGCTACTAATCCTTGCTCCTTGTTAATCTAAGTGACTAGGTTTCCAACAATTAGATGACAGCTTCCACTAGTGCTTCTTTTTTTGAGTTTGTCACCAGCATAGTTAGTATCACAATAACTGACCAACCTAAATACCTTGTCATGCTCAAAGTAAAGACCAAGATTAGGAGTTCCAATTAAATATTTAAATATTCTTTTGACAACAGTTAAGTGAACTTCCCTTGGGTCTTGTTGGAATCTAGCACATAGTCCAACACTGAACAATATGTCGAGTCTGGACATAGTTAGATATAGTATGGATCCAATCATAGCGTTGTATTGTGAGTTGTCCAGTTTGTTGGATTCCTCGTCCAGTTTAAGACATGTTGTTGGATGCATAGGATTCTTCATTTCATTTGCACCTTCTAGCTTGAACTTCTTGAAAAGTTCCTAAGCATACTTCGTTTGATGGATATAGATTCCATTGTTATGCTTAAAGTAAAGACCAAGATTAGAAGTTCGAATTAAATATCTAAATGTTATTTTGGCAACAGTTAAGTGAACTTCCCTTGGATCTTGTTGGAATCTAGCACATAGTCCAACACTAAACAATATGTTGGGTCTAGACGCAGTTAGATATAGTAAGGATCCAATCGTAGCTCTGTATTGTGAGTTGTCCATTTTGTTGGATTCCTCGTCCATTCTAAGACATGTCGTTGGATGCATATGAGTCTTCAGTTCTTTTGCATCTTCTAGCTTGAACTTCTTGAGAATTTCCTTGACATACTTGGTTTGATGGATATAGATTCCATTGTTATACTTAAAGTAAAGACCAAGATTAGGAGTTTCGATTAAATATCTAAATATTCTTTTTACAGTAGTTAAGCGAACCTCTCCTGGGTCTTGTTGGAATCTGGCACATAGTCCAACACCAAACAATACGTTGGGTCTAGACACAATTAGATATAGTAAGGATCCAATCGTAGCTTTGTATTGTGAGTTGTCCATTTTGTTGGATTCCTCGTCCAGTCCAAGACATGTTGTTGGATAGATAGGAGTGTTTAATTATTTTGCATCTTCCAACTTGAACTTCTTGAGAAGTTTTGATGCAATCCTACCCCGCAAGGGCATTGGATAGAAGACTCCAAGAAGATTGAGCCAGAGATGCAAGAGAAGACCCTAGAGTTCTCATGAGCCTTAGGATAGATT